>NC_079566.1:618125-927187 GCF_015846415.1 Triplophysa dalaica | reverse complement strand
CGTCTGTTTGAAAGGCTAGCTTCAGACTTCATGAAATGAATATATTAAACCAAGAAGGTGTGAAGGACAGAGAGATGGAGGGAGGTGAAAACGAATAACTGAATAAATAGAGCAAAAATAGGCAGGGTGGGGTGCATGGGTAGACTGTTCAGATGTTGAAAAAGGGAAAGTTTTCACATAATAATGTGCAAAAGATAATCAAACTACATTTGAAATTAGTTACAAAAACCTTTAACAGTTTTACAGTTGGCATCTCAGTTGAAAGTTTAAGGTGACGATGGTGTATTATAACTGCAGGTCTAACCCGAGGTTAACCTGATAAACCAAAGCCATAGTTAATCTGATTCAATCGGTTGGCATGAACTACAAAGGACAGTTTCTATGAACTGAGATCTTACAGTTCTTCAGCATCTGTGAGCTGAGTAAATATGAAATATGCTCTTGACAATGATAAACCAAAAGCTCTCTTACACACGCACGCAGATTCAAATTATTAAAGCTCATGCATGTATCCAAAATGACATGAAAATTAGTAGTAGACATTAATAACTATAGTTAAGGACAGAGAATAAAAAAGTAATACAACTTATTTAATAAAAGCACAGCACAATAATGTAACAATGTAAGATCTATGTAAAATGAAATCAATGAAGTGAATTAAGCCCTGGTAACTGTGCTGTTTGAATGCTGGCAAAAGCTTATAACTCTCTATCCATTTATTCTGATAAACTCTAAAATACACCAGGGATATTATTATAGTTTATGACACTCAAAGATAGGTTGTCGGCTTAACTTAATTAAGACACACAACTGAATAGATTCATCTGAATCTTTATTTTAGTATGTGTAATGAATGGTGCTGGCAGGATGCAGGGAGAGTTTACTGCATGAATACAGTAGCAAGAAAACGTCTGTGAATCCTTTGGAATTTCATTGTTTGCTGAATAAATTTGTCATAAAATGTGATCTGATCTTCATCTAAGTCAAGGGTATTGACAAACATAATGCGTCTAAAAATAATGACACAAATCTTTTTTGATATTTCATGTCTATATTTAGAACCACCAAAAAAACCCATAGCGCTTGTGGAGAAAAGTATGTGAGACCTAGAGTTAATGACCTCAAAAAAGGTTTAAGCACATCTGGAGTCTCGTTAAGATAATAAGTTTGGAGGTGTGAGCTACAGCTACTTTAACTGATAAAAACCCCTCAAACTTTTGGAGTTTGCTCTTCACAAGAAGAACACGCATATGTGAGCCATGCCTCGCCAAAAAGAGCTTTCAGAGGATCTACGGTCGAGAATTGTTGATTTATATAAAGATGGCAAGGGTTACAAAGTTATTTCAAAGATTTTAGAAATTCACCAGTCTACAGTAAGGCAAACAATCTTCAAATGGAGACACTTTGGGACTGTTGCAACTCTACCAAGAAATGGGCGCCCAATCATAATGACACCAAGAGCGCAACGAAGACTCATCAATGAGGTAAAGAAACAACACCGAATGACAGCCAAAGATTTGAAGGCATCATTGGAACTTGCTAACATCTCTGTTCCTGAGTCTACAATACGTAAAACACTGGACAAGCAGGGTATCCACGGTAGGACACCACGAAGGAAGCCGCTGCTTACTAAAAATAACATTCCTGCACGCCTGAAGTTTGCGAAAGAGCACACTGACACTACACAGCGGTTTTGGCAAAATGTTTTTTGGACTGATGAAACTAAGATTGAACTATTTGGAAAAAACGCACAGCACTACATCTGGAGTAGAAAGGGCACTGCATATCATCAAGAAAACATCATCCCAACTTTAAAGTATGGTGGAGGAAACATCATGATTTGGTCCTGTTTTGCTGCATCAGGGCCTGGCCAGCTTGGAATCATTGAGAGGATGATTGATTTTCCAAGTATATCAGACAATACTTCAGGATAATGTGAGAATGTCTATGGTTTCCTGAAACTGTGTAGAGGTTGGGTGATGCAACAGGACAATGACCAAAAACACCGGAGCAAGTCCACAACAGAACGGCTTTAGAAAAACAAAATCCGTCTTTTGGAGTGGCCAAGTCAGAGCCCAGTCCTCAACCCAATAGAGATGCTATGGATTGACTTGAGACGTCCAAAGAATATGACAGAGCTAAAGCAGTTCTGCCAGGAAGAATGGGTTAAAATTCCTTGTCAAAGATGTGCAGGTCTGATCCACAGCTACAGGAAGCGCCTGGTTGGGGTTTTCACTGCCAAGGGGGGTCCACCAGCTTTTAATTCTAAGGGTTCACTTACTTTTTCCACTGCCATTTTGAATGTTGAATGAGTGTGTTTAATAAAGACATGAAATATCAGACTTTTTTGTGTTATTATTTTTAAGACGCATTGTGTTTGTCAATAACCTTGACTTCTATGAAGATCATATCAGACATTTTGACACATTTATTCAGAAAACATAGACATTTCAAAAGGTTCACATACTTTTTCTTGCCACTGTATTTACAAATTACTAAACAAATAATGAAAACAACACTGATTATGTACTAATATTTTTTAAACATTTTTTTGCTGAATTTATTTATGTCAGCTTTTAAGTTTTTCATTTTTTTTGTGTAAAACAAACTAATGAATAATGCTGAAAAAATGTTTGGTGGGGACACTTAAATTTGCAACTTAAAATAAATAAAAACTAAACTAAACCATAAATTAAATAAATTAAACCTACATAGCAGTATTAAGAATAAAAGTCACTTAAGAAAATAAACAAAAATAACTTTTAAAATGAATTTCAGCTATTTTTACCAAAACAGAGGTATTCTGTCATATTACTATATCATGCTGCCACCTTGTGGTGTAAGCAGAAACTCCAACAAAATATTTTCGTCCAATCAGCAAAGTATAATACATAATCATTTGAGTTATTTAACAATACAAGATAATTGTTTATTTATGGTAAAGTTGAGCTTCACGTTTTTATATTCACAATAATCCTCACTCTGGCCCTAAATTGTGAAACCTCTGCTCCTCTGTGGTTTTGAATGCTGTAGTGTGATTAAATGATTTTAACATCTGAAGGAGCATTTGAATTATATAACTTCCAGCAAAATCTTCCTCAGCATAAATTTGAAATGATGCTTAAAGCTTTCTTTGTTTGTCCAATCCCTCTATGTTGTGTTTATAAAACAGGGTGACAATATTGTTGTGGTACAAAAAGAGGACACCCTCAAATGTGCGTATATAGTACTGCCTTATGCATTCAAATATTTGATATACTTTCACATATACCACAAAATAACTACATTTACTAAAGTTATCCTCATTAAAAATGTATAAACCTTTTATACATCAATTATGCCTCCTTAATAATCAATACCCTCTTTAGTTTTGAAAATAACACAACTTGATATTTAGCTGTTTATACAGTTGTTTGAACCAAAGAATAAGCAGGAATACATGATGCAAAACAAAGTAAAAGTTTTCGACCATGACCAAAGACTTACACAAAGTTGTTCTACATAAAGCATTAAGCCTTGAAATTCATTACAGCTACATTATCATCTATTCATCTACCCCACTAACTTTCTACCCATTTATCTGCCCATCCTTCTATCTGTATATCTATCTACCCGTCTATCGTCTACCTTCCCATCTACTCATCTACCTACCTGTCTGTGTATTCATCTACACATCTCACAGTCTATGGCAGGGTTCTTCAACTACATATCTTTGAAGGCCAGATCCCAAAAGTATAAATAAGAAGCGGGCCAGTTTTTTACCACATCCTAATTTCTTCTGATATTTGGTATTTCTTATTGCATTTTGTTCCTTTTCTACTGTTTTTGTTGCTGTGACTAATAGGTCATATACTGTTTTAAAAACATGAACACGAATATTGCATCCAGTATTTTTGCCTTTTCATGATATACAATTCAAAGGGATATTGTCGTTTTAATTGTATTTTATATTCCTTAATGTGTTAGTTTACCCAAAAAGAATTAACTGCTACTGAACTAAACTGTTAATTTACTCAAAAACTCTTCAATATGTTCTGCACACTATGGCTTGAAAAAGGAAAAAAACATTCAAGTACGAGGTAAAAGCATGCTTTACTAAAGAATAAAGGCAAACAAACATTTCAGTCAAACATGACCTTTATCAATCCCAGTCAAACAATGTGGAGATACAGAAGCCAGCTTCCGTTCAAAGCAACAGCTAAAAAAATACCTGCTTTGACTAACCAATAACTGTCTGTCTGGCTAAAAATTGTGGTTGTTCATTCTCTCCTTTGCTTACTCCATCCTTAATCCTCCTTGTAGCATGGCCTTGTAAACTAACGATACTGTTTAGCGTGTTGTCAAAATGTTTATATGCTCTCCTACTTGTAAGTCACTTTGGATAAAAGCATGTGCCAAATGAATAAATGTAAATGTAAATCTTGATTTAATGTGTCACATGGTTGTATAAGGTCACATGATCAGTCAAGACAAAATGTTTTCAATAACAAAATAATAATTCAGTATCGAAAATACAATATTGATAACGTCTCTGAAAGTCTAACAATACGTAAGGGATAACCCAAGGATAGCCAATGTCACGGTACGGGATTGGCAGAACCCAGGCGCAGGCAGGTAAGGGTTAACAAAAATATTTATTTAAAATAAAAACCCCAAACCAAAACCCACGATGGGGAAAAACGCAGGAAAATAATATTGACTTATAATAGAAACACTTCCCACGAGGGGGAATAAACTGAGAAGTCAAAAAACGTATACTTTGCGAAAATGCAAACTAAGCAGGAACTTGGTTTAGACAAAGTAACACTGCGACTAGCACTAAACAACATGAAATAACGACAACAATCCGACTAGGAAAAGAGAAAGAAAAGGGATTTAAATAAGGAACAACTAACGGGGGAATAATTACAAAAGGGAGGTGACCGGCAGGTGACAGAGATTAAACACTAAGGGAATGATTACGGGAGACAGAAGGGCGGGGCTGAGAGACATGACAGGAGGACACGTGGCCGCAAAGTAACAACAAAAGACCGCAGGACAAGGTTCTGTCCTGACCCTGTCCAGAGAGTTAGAGAACTCAAAACAGGAAGGACAGAGTCCTGACAGAATCCCCGCCCCCAAGAAAAGCACAAGTAAAGCACAAAGAAAAACACCATAAACACAGCACAAAACTAACTAAAGGGACCATAAGGGAGGCAACTAAGGGGTTGGGGTGTGCCAATGAAAATAATAAACATGGCAGGGGGGGTGGGGGAACAATATAGTTCATGGGGGAAAGTCCAAAGGGGCTATGACCAGAATTGACGGTATTAGCCCTCGTGGGCGCCCGTGAGCGTTCAGTCCATGTAGGCTTGACTGAGGGTTTAGAATGTTCAATGTCAAATACCGGTGAGAGGGCCAGCTGATTCATCGGCGGGAAGGCCTGCTGAGTCATTGGCTGTAGTGCAGGCTGCGTCACCGGCGGGAATGCCGGCTTAATCTCCGGCAAGAGGGCTGGGAGTGTCACTGACGGGAAGACCGACTGCAACCCGAATGAAGTGCCGACTGAGGCATCGACGGGCATGCCGGCTGTGTCACCGAATGAAGTGCTGGCTGCATCACCGGCTGTAGAGCCAGCTACATCACCGGCAAGAAGGCCGGCTAAATCTCCGCCAAGAGGGCCGACTGTGTCACTGACTGAAGTGCCTGCTGCTTCACCGGCTGGAATGCCGGCTGAATCTCTGGCGAGAGGGCCAACAGAGTCACCGGCTGAATAGCCAGCTGGCTGGACCACTGGCTGGACTACAAACTGGAGAGAGGGACAACGCGATCCACTCTTAGACTTCTTCTTGGACCGGCTTACGAGATGCGTGTCTGGCTCCAGAGAAGCGGTGGATGGCCCGACCAACTCCGTACCGGAGGCATCGGAAGGGGAGTCCCTCAGTCCGCGATTACTCCGGTGACTAGCTGGAGATGGAAAGGTCGCGGAAGGTGCGGCGACAACGACTACCCCAAGCTGCAAGGCACGACACTTGGAGATGGTGCCTAGTGGAGACGGGTAGCTGGGTTTGCCTGAGACCTGGACCTTGTGTGACTTGAAGCGTGCCGCCACACTATGTCGAAATCCAACGGTCTCATCTTCTTCAACTCCGCTGGTGTTCCTGAGGTTAAATAACACCGCCAGTTCCTCCTCTCCGAAGATCCCAATTCTCTGCGGCGCTGAGGAAATCCTCCAGGAATTCCTCAATATGGGCATCCCCCTGGAGAATGACGCCGAGTCGACGAGTCTGGCAGGACCGTCCAGTGTACATGCCTGCTGGGTTCAGTGTTGGTCGGATTGTTCTGTCACTGTACAGGATTGGCGGAACCCAGGCGCAGGCAGGTAAGGGTTAACACAAATATTTATTTAAAATACAAAACCAAAACCCACGATGGGGAAAAACGCAGAAAAATAATTTTGACTTATAAAAGAAACACTTCCCACGAGGGGGAATAAACTGAGGAGTCAAAAAGCATATACTGCAAGAAAAAGCAAACAAAGCAGGAACTTGGTTTAGACAAAGTAACACTGCGACTAGCACTAAACCACATGAAATAACGGCAACAATCCGACAAGGAAAAGTGAAACGAAAGGGATTTAAATAGGGAACAACTAACGGGGGAATAATTACAAAAGGGAGGTGACCGGCAGGTGACAGAGATTAAACACTAAGGGATAAATAGAAAGAAGAATAAAAACCTACAACTTTGGATGATTCTACTGCTTTTTCCAGGTTTAAAATATATTGGCAAAACCAATCGTCAATTGAAAATTTGCATGAACACAGGAGTTCCATAAGAGGAGCAGACCACAAGTTGGCCACAAACTCAGTGACGTGAGATTCTGTGGTATTCAGAGATTGATCAATTCCAGAAGAGGTGGTGATTTTAATAAGAGACTGTTACAGAGTGAAGCTAAATGGATTTATCATACGAACTGTGTACATCCCAAGGGGTTGAATGAAGAACTTGTACTTTCATGTTTACAATAAAATAATAATTTCAACAGTTGTTATGGAATTATATAAATGTATTGTTAGACGTTGAGACGTTACTTATATTGTATATTCAATACTGAACTATTATTTTGTTATTGAAAACTTTTTTGTCTGAATGATCATGTGATCTTATCCAACCATGTGACACTTTAAATCAAGATGGCTTCTGTATCTCCACATTGTTTGAATGGAATTGAAAAAGGTCACACAAAACGAATTCCTGCCAATGGTGACGTTAAACTGGCGTCTTAAAAAGCGTATCAATTGGTCTGTGCAAGAAACTGAATGCTATTATCAAATCTTCGGGTGAATTCCAATCGCACTGATGTGCTCCACTCCCTTAGAAGGGCAGATCCTTTGTAGTGCGAGTTCTAGAGGGAGATGAACAGCTGGTTTTGTGAATATAGACGTTTAAATTGACATTACATTATAGATGGTTTCATCGGACCCGAAGTAACTTCCGGTTTGTATTATAATATAACAATTTATTTTAGATATAATTTATGTTAATTTTCATTCACATCAAAATGTTATTTTATATTAATTATATTAATACTAATTATTAAGTCCTCATCCAGTAAAAAATATAAAAAATTATATCTGGTATCTGAATAACTTTTGGTTTGACTGTACTTTGGTTTACCTAATATCTAATCCTGTTGTCTATACCCATTCTATAGGCTGTACTTTGGCTTGTCTATTATATAACATTCTATTATGCTATATTATTAGATATCTCTTAGACTGGTTGAATAACACTTAACAATATATAAGTTAGATTACACTTACAATTACTACCTACCTATACTTACCTTTTCCATCTTACATTTTCTGAGTAAGATTTCATGCCAGTCAGCCCGCAATGTTGAACCTTTTCATAACCTGTATCGTAAGTAAATGATAGCTTAGTTCAGAAGTAATATAGACCGCAGCTGTCCGCAGCACGCGCCCAGTCAGTGCTGAACTGGAGGCTCCTGGGACACATGGCATCCTCCGCGGGGGTAATACCCCTTGGGTTGATGCACATGAGACCGCTTCAACACTGGCTACAGAGTCGAGTTCCGAGGACAGCGTGGCACACCGACAGCAGGCGCATGGTGAATTCGCCCTGCTGCCGAAGCACCCTAACCCCTTGGTCTTCCATGAAGCACGTCGTGGTGACGACGGATGCTTCGCTGCAGGGGTGGGGTGCAGTGTGCAACGGGCACGCAGTAGCGGGGCGCTGGACGGGCCCCCGTTTGCGCTGACATGCAATTGCCTAGAGTTGTGGGCAGTGCGGCTTGCTCAGAGAGGCCTCCGGCCTCTAGTGCAGGGCCAGCACGTGATGGTCCTCCAGGACAGCACGACAGCCGTAGCGTACATCGCCAGGATGGCGTACGCTCATGGCAGCTAACACAACTTGCCCGACGCCTCCTCCTGTGGAGTTAGCAGGTGATCCGCTCCCTGCGGGCCACACACATCCCAAGCAAACTGAACCAGACAGCCGACGCGCTTTCTCGTCAGTATACTCCACCCCCGGTCCAGCTCCCTTGGGTGCTGTTCGGACAGGCACAGATAGTCCTCTTTGCCTCCCGCAACACCACCCATTGTCTGCTTTTGTACTCCCTGACCGAGGCCTCCCTCGGCACGGATGCCCTGGCGCTCAGCTGACGGGCGGAAGCAAACCTTCCCCCCCCAGGAGCCTCCTTGCACAGTGTCAGGGAAGAGGCGCACCAAGTGTTATTGGTTACACCGCACTGGTTTAACCAGACTTTGCTTCAGAGTTGATGCTCTGGACAGCAACTCCCCCTGAACCATTCCCCTGACAGAGGACCTGCTCTCTCAGGGGAAGGACACGTTCTGACATCCCAGATCAGACCTCTGGAACACCCATGTCTGGTCTCTAGACGGGACGAGAAGATCCTGAGATGGCTACTCCCCCTCTACGGCAGAGACCATCACCTAGGCTAGGGCCCCATCTACTAGGCGGTTACACACCTCTAGACGGTGCCTCTTCTCGTCCTGGTGTCTCTCTCAGTGAGAAAGACCCACTGAGGTGCTCGATCAGGATTGTGTTGTCCTTCTTACGAGACTGGAGACTAACATCTCCCCTCCACACTGAAAGTGTATGTAGTCGCTATCGCCACTCATCACGACTCAGTTGATGGAAAGTTTCTAGGGCAACACGACCTGGTCACCAGGTTCCTAAGGAGTGCGAGAGGGCGGAATCCGCCTCATCTTCGCTCCATACCCTCTTGGACCCTAACATGGGCTCCGCTAGCTGCTCAGGCGGCTGCCATACCCTCCCTTCTCTCTCTTCCATCAGCAATGCTAACGCAACGGCTATGGAACCGCCTCCTGTCTCAGGAACCATCAGATCACAGAATCTGGCAGAAGTTCAAGCTACTGGCGCCCCTACCAACACCAACACCTCCTTATTCGGAACTGATATTCCCGTAAATCACCCATTAACCCACCAACTCTCCTAGACTCTTCCCTCAATTCTATTATCCAAGCCGTCTCCCCTAGGGCCCTTCAGACTTACCTAACCATGTGGAAGAGTTCATTTATTTCACCGTGCATACAACATGCCATTTCCCGAGTTCTCTCTGCTTACCATCACCTCATTCAAATCCTTACTGAATATCAACAAAAACCTTACAAGCCAGCTCAATAACCTAAGCGGATTCCAAATTTTCCACAAACAAATTTTCAACTCAACCTGCCCAGTTAGAGCCAGTTCTCAAGCTTCATGCACATCAAAGGAATCTAAAGAGCTCAACCTGAAGCCCATCGGACCCTAATCTACCAGATCATCTAGCAACAACCTACCCTCATCCCGTAAACTCCGACCGAACATCTTCATTCCAGAACACTCATCAAGAGGCCAGTGTCGCAGGTGCGACCACAGCCTCAGGGGTCCGTGCCTCCATCTACGTTCTGAAGCAGCAGACATCACTCACTTAGAGGCCAGCATTGTTGCAACGACTGCCACACAAGGGCCGTTCCTGCATCTATGTTCTGCAGCACCAGACATCCCTCCCTAGAGGCCTGCATCAGAGCAAAGACCGCCCCACAAGGGCCCGTGCCTCCATCTTCGTTTTGGAACAGCAGACATAACTCCTTAGAGGCCAGCATCGAAGCAGCGACCGACACACAAGGGCCAATCCTACATCTATGTTCTGCAGCACCAGACATCACTCACTTAGAGGCCAGCATCGCAGCAGAGACCGCCCCACAAGGGCTCGTGCCTCCATCTATGTTCTGCAGCAGCAAACATCACTCCCTAGAGGCCAGCATCGCAGCAGCGACCGCCCCACAAGGGCCTATGCCTCCATCTATATTCTGCAGCAGCAGACATCACTTCCTAGAGGCCAGCATCGGAGCAAAGACCGCCCCCACACGGACCCGTGCCTCCATCTATGTTTTGGAACAGCAGACATCACTCCCTAGAGGCCAACATCGCAGCAGCGACCACCCCACAAGGTCCTGTGCCTTCATCTATGTTCTGCAGCAGCAGACATCACTCCCTAGAGGCCAACATCGGAGCAGCGACCGCCCCACAAGGGCCCGTGCCTCCATCTATGTTCTGCAGCAGCAGACATCACTCCCTAGAGGCCAGCATCGCAGCAGCGACCGCCCCACAAGGGCTCGTGCCTCCATCTACGTTCTGCAGCAGCAAAAATCACTCCCTAGAGGCCAGCATCGCAGCAGCGACCGCCCCACAAGGGCCTATGCCTCCATCTATATTCTGCAGCAGCAGACATCACTCCCTCAGAGGCCAGCATCGCAAAACCAACCGCCCCACCAGGGCCTGTACCTCCATCTTCGTTTTGGAACAACAGACATCACTCCCTAGAGGCCAACATCTCAGCAGCGACCGACACACAAGGGCCCGTGCCTCCATCTACGTTCTGCAGCAGCAGACATCACTTCCTAGAGGCCAGCATCGGAGAGAAGACCGCCCCCACACGGGCACGTGCCTCCATCTATGTTCTGGAACAGCAGACATCACTCCCTAGAGGCCAACATCGCAGCAGCGACCACCCCACAAGGGCCTGTGCCTTCATCTATGTTCTGCAGCAGAAGACATCACTCCCTAGAGGCCAGCATCGCAGCAGCGACCGCCCCACAAGGGCCTATGCCTCCATCTATATTCTGCAGCAGCAGACATCACTCCCTCAGAGGCCAGCATCGCAAAACCAACCGCCCCACAAGGGCCTGTACCTCCATCTTCGTTTTGGAACAGCAGACATCACTCCCTAGAGGCCAACATCTCAGCAGCGACCGACACAAAAGGGCCCGTGCCTCCATCTACGTTCTGCAGCAGCAGACATCACTTCCTAGAGGCCAGCATCGGAGCAAAGACCGCCCCCACACGGGCCCGTGCCTTCATCTATGTTCTGGAACAGCAGACATCACTCCCTAGAGGCCAACATCGCAGCACCGACCACCCCACAAGGGCCTGTGCCTTCATCTATGTTCTGCAGCAGCAGACATCACTCCCTAGAGGCCAACATCGTAGCAGCGACTGCCCCACAAGGGCCCGTGCCTCCATCTATGTTCTGCAGCAGCAGATATCACTCCCTAGAGGCCAGCATCGCAGCAGCGACCGCCCCACAAGGGCTCGTGCCTCCATCTATGTTCTGGAACAGCAGACATCACTCCCTAGAGGCCAGCATCGCAGCAGCGACCGCCCCACAAGGGCCTATGCCTCCATCTATATTCTGCAGCAGCAGACATCACTCCCTCAGAGGCCAGCATTGCAAAACCAACCGCCCCACAAGGGCCTGTACCTCCATCTTCGTTTTGGAACAGCAGACATCACTCCCTAGAGGCCAACATCTCAGCAGCGACCGACACACAAGGGCCCGTGCCTCCATCTACGTTCTGCAGCAGCAGACATCACTTCCTAGAGGCCAGCATCGGAGCAAAGACCGCCCCCACACGGGCCCGTGCCTCCATCTATATTCTGCAGCAGCAGACATCACTCCCTCAGAGGCCAGCATCGCAAAACCAACCGCCCCACAAGGGCCTGTACCTCCATCTTCGTTTTGGAACAGCAGACATCACTCACTAGAGGCCAACATCTCAGCAGCGACCGACACACAAGGGCCCGTGCCTCCATCTACGTTCTGCAGCAGCAGACATCACTTCCTACAGGCCAGCATCGGAGCAAAGACCGCCCCCACACGGGCCCGTGCCTCCATCTATGTTCTGGAACAGCAGACATCACTCCCTAGAGGCCAACATCGCAGCACCGACCACCCCACAAGGGCCTGTGCCTTCATCTATGTTCTGCAGCAGCAGACATCACTCCCTAGAGGCCAACATCGTAGCAGCGACCGCCCCACAAGGGCCCGTGCCTCCATCTATGTTCTGCAGCAGCAGACATCACTCCCTAGAGGCCAGCATTGCATCAGCGACCGCCCCACAAGGGCCCGTGCCTCCATCTATGTTCTTCAGCAGCAGACATCACTCACTTAGAAGCCAGCATCGTAGCATCAACAGTGTTCCGGGTTCAGGCTAAAGCTCGGAAGAATGAACGAATCCCTCTCCCTGACAGCACGCCAAATACGCTTACCCTCAAACCTACACCATTATCTTCATAGGCGAACTCGTGAATCAGTATTTACAGTGATATCAAGCATGTGTGGGTATAACATTTATTTCATTGTGAATAATTTATGTGATTATAATCTGTCTCCTAATAGACAAATGATAGTGCCACAGCAGAATTCATCATTACATAAATATGTATGGCATAAGGATGAGTATCAAGCAGAACCAGAGATGAGATGAGCATCAGGATGAACTTGATATGAGTTTGCAGCCTTGTCTCCGGAGCCCCAGGAATTAGACATGATACCAAATAAAGCTGTTTGTGGTGCCTATGTTTGTGACATAGGCACCCCTTCAACATAATATAAAGGTCGTACAAAAAGATAAATGATCTCATTGCTGCCTCAGTTTAATATATTTATACATATACTGAATATATAATCCCTGCCCTATTATTGGGACAATATTCTGTTTACATTACATCTACAAAATTTTAATTTAAAGGGTAAAAATCTAATAATTTAACAGACAACGTAATAATGAAAGTAGACTCAATATTTGGCATGGCTTAATCAGCGGCATGAAAATCAGCTGACTGTCCAAGATGCTTGGGCCCAACTCAACTGGCCAGAATAGGGGAAGTATTATAAGAGGCATTGCCTCCATTTCGGTGTCGGATAGCAAAAGGTCCATCAGATGGCATGTTTCATCGCCCACCTTGCTCTCTAGAAAGCCTGCCTTGCTCTCTGGCGGAAAGCACTGATGGCAAAAAAAGATATACTATTAAAATGCACATTTTTACCTTTACATACATATTTAATTAGTTTTAAACATAGAAATATTTTCACTTTAAATAGAAATGCAAAGGAGGAAATGGAAAATTGGGATGAACAAAAAATATACAGTTAAATAGCCTACAATGTTAACAAATAGGCCTGTCACTGTCATGAAATATAATAATGTGCGTTCTCCCTTTTAAACAAACTAATCTTAAATACATGGCAATGGGTTGTATTACTAAAAGAGACGAGCATTTTCCTTAATTTGACTCAACGCTTTTCAGTCCAAATAAACAAAGATCCAACAAACGTAAAGTTAACTTACTTCATATAAAGATGAAAACGGCACTTACAAAAAGGGAAAACGATCGATTATTATTTTAATCCATTTGGGCCATATATTTACTTTTAAGACTATATTTTATGTTAGTAGCCTACCGTGTCAATATTTCCATGACACTCTGTTGTGGTCACTAACCTCGGGGTCTCTGTTTTCTTCTTCATTAGCCCCTGACATGGCATCGGAGAGGAACATCTGGCTATCGCTGAAGACTGGAGGTGTATATATGTTTACTTCACTCATTGTTTCGGGTGATTGGCTTCGCGTTTTCTCAAACACTCAACAAACAACAACAACTGAACCTCCTTTCTAATGCGCGCCTTCTGTAGCTAACGAAACGTTACTGTTTGTGACGCAATCGCACTTTGCTATGTAACCTCCTTTTTCTCTCTCTTGCCGCAACTCCTGAAATATTGGAAACAACATGTAATTTTTATTTATTTTCAAATTACTTTACAGGGTGCAGAATAACTTATAACAAAGTTGCTGGCATGAATTGATAAATAAATTAAGATGTTCACTGTATACTATGCTGTGCGTTTGAATAGATGGAAAAAGTTGAAGTATAACAGGCCCACATGTGGTCCCATTTGTTACTAATATTTTGATAAGAATATATTGTTCTGCTCATGTGTCATGAATGAGGCCTTATGTCTGTTAAATTATAAAAAAAATATTTTTTACCAATCTTTTTTTGTTTTAGTGCTGTGCATTTTTTTGTTCTTGGAATTTATCCTTCTGATGGGATCAGTATAATCCAGATACTTTTTGGATCAAAGGTATCCCAATCTTACAAACAATTTTAACAACACAAACTGAAGATTTGATCCACGTCAAAACCTAGATTGGATTTTGTAATCAAATCCCAAATTCACATTCAGTTTTTTTTCTTTTGACTAACCCATTTTTTAAGATTTGACCTGAAAATCCCATCGGATTAGATTTTTTATAAATATGCATTAAGAGTTAAATATAAAATGAAACTGGTGCTATAGAAAACGAAAAAGAAAAGAAAACATTTTTCATTCAAAAGTATTGTTGGCAAAACAAACGATCACTAGTCAAGGCTTCAAGCATTTTGTCAATGCTTCCAGTGTACGGTTCGGTTTCACTATTTATTTGAGTTTAATTCATTTTGTGATTAAAGTATTACCAAGAAGCAAACAAAGAAAAACAAGAGACAAGATCAACTTAAATAATAATACAATAAAAAAGTGAAAAGTGTGGCTTAGCAAAATCTGTTTTACTTACTGGAGCAAATAGTTAGTCTACATCTGACAATATAATATTTTCCATCACCTTTTGCCTAAAAGGGTCCTAAGTTTTATTAAATTGATCATAAAAACCTCTTAGAAGATGTCCGTGTCTTGCACAGACTAAAGACTTGTGTACTTTCTGTATAACTGATTCCCAGTCTTCATCCGAAATAAACATTTGTAGGTCATCCTCCTACGAAGATTTCATTTCTTAAGTGGATGTATAAAGTGGGGCCAAAATTTTAGTGTTGTGTTGAAATGATTCATTTTTTTTGGAGGGCCCCCTCATAAATGATCAATTGGAGAGCAGGGAGGCGAAGCAGGAAAATAAGGGAACATTTCATGCATGAAATCAAAAATTTGGAGTTAACAGAAAAAAATTTATTGCTTGAACTATTTAACTGCTTGCAAATCTGCTGAAATTAACAAAAAAGCCCCCTCATAGTACAAGTCATTAATTTCCCTTATGCCTTAAGGATGGCAAGACTTATCAATTGTTGTAGGATAAAGACAAGATTAGAATGAATAGGGAAATAGGGGACTTAGTTTGACAGGGACATATATTTGACCCAGCAATTTGTGCAAAAAGCACAACCAACAAGTCATTTTCTGATATCCATGTTTTTCTATTTGATCCACTTCTACTACTTTTCTACTGAACATGGCCCTCAAGTGTCCCTCCTTGACGCTGGCCACGGGTGAGAGCCCTATTTAGTGGGAATGATGGGTAAACTTAGGCAGTACATTCAATTTGATGGAGATAATTCGACCTGCGAATGATAATGGAAGTGAGGTCCAGCGATTTACATCCTGTTCAACTCATTCCAATACAGGTGAAGTTTCGGGAAAACGTTTAGAAAAAGGAGTAGACACACGCATAGAAGGTATGCATCGTCACTTTCCCACGTGAACATGTCGAGACAAGCCCTTGTGCACGGTCCCCTGCATGACAAAACACCCAAAATGGCTGAGGAGAATGGGAGAAACTAAGAAACCTGGACTTAAACATGCCATTATTTGCTGAAATTACAAACAGTTGGACTCGAATTTTGATCCTTACAGCTTCCCTACAACTTACAAAGGAATCAGGTGTTCCTGGACACTCAAATGTTGCGCGGAATTGCGTTTCCTGACATTGTAAGCAGTCAATTTGTGTGCTTTGCCACCATTTTGGCGGTCTTAGTCAAATCATACCACAAACTGACTGGATTTGTGGTGGTGTGGCTACATGAGACATTTGAGGCAGGTCTGGGTAATCATTTGCTTTTAGATAGAATGCATCTTTTGTTCAGGCACTTTAATTATTGCAATTTTACCTGTCTAGTACATGCATGGACAATTTATAACACACAAGAGACACAGAAAAACACACATTCGTGCCATTTGATTCCTTTAAAGTACAATCTGACATTTCACAAGTTCGCATTAACATGTAATCTGATCAAATAAAGCATTTTTGGCGTGCCGAGGGGAGGGCTTCGAGCTCAGAATTTTGGCCAGAACCCAGAGTACCACCAGTAAGAGACAAGGGACAGCTTTATATAACGTCTTTTCTATAAACCTATAAACTATAAATATAAATAAATCAGTTTGGTTAGTGGAAATTATACTAGGAACAATCTTAACGCTTTGGATAAGGAGAAGAGTAGAACTAACATTTCATTATTATATTGTTATCATAAAGTCCAGGGGCCTGTACCATGAAGCCGGTTTAGGTGGCTAGCCAGGTAAGTTTAGGAGTAGTTTGCGCCAGGGTTTTAGTTAACATGAAAGTAACTCAGTTTAAATCGGTGTTCATCCGCATGGTAACATACGCTGGACGGCTAACCTGCTCCGGAGCAGGTTATGATCTAGATTAGAGATCTCACAATGAAAGTGAATCAGTGGCGAGCAAATTTACATTTAAGTGATGCACTAACTCACATTGCATTGAGGTGACAAAGAACCTCCATGAGCTGTTTCATGGTACCAACAAAGCTTGATCACGTTGGTTTGGTTTTGTCAACCCAAAACTAATCCTGTAACCCTGAGTTTGTTCAGCAACATTCGTGGTACAGTCCCCAGGTGTGTCATTGACTAAGACCTCTTTACCACACCTCTCAGTGGTTTCAATGCTACAAAGTTTTGTATGTTAATTTGAACTAGAGGAGGAGTCAAACACTCTACTGCCAAGAATTGTGTTTCCCGTTGACCTTTTTCCAGCTCCAGGTTTTCCCATCACCACCAGTCTGAGTTGATTCTTCTCAGGAACCAGATGCTCAAGTGAACCTTCCTCTGCCAGTTTCTCTGTTCTGAAACTATGGCATATATTTAAAATTTGTAAGAATAAATTTCATTGTTCAAGATTCAGAATTCAATATTCAAGTAATGTATCAAATCAAATGAGAAAACTCACAATAAGTAGGGTTTTCCTTGCATCCTCTCCTCTTCATTTGTTGCATGACACACTTCCCACTGGTTTCTGTCACCATTCTTTCAATTTTGTGCAGTAATTCAGGTACCTGCCAATCTACTCTATTCATGTAAATAAAGAAATGAAATTTTCCTCCAAATTCTGTAACCAGCTTCTGTAGATCTAAATATTCTATTTTTTGTAGATGTTCATCTATTGTCTGATGATCTTCAAGCTCATCTCCATATGTGAAGAGAACCATAAGATAACTCTGAACTTCAGGACCCAATGAACATTTAATAAAATCAAAAATCTCCTCCTCATATTCCACAGGTGTGTCTGAAGGTACAATAACCAGGACTGAACTGAGACCTGCTGCACAGACAAAGAGAACTTTCGTTTTTGAACTTTAAAGATAATTTTTGCAACCCTTTCTGCCCAGGTGAAGAATCCTAATGTCAGGATCATCCAGAGTATAGCTGTTCGCCACCAACTCTAAAAGTGTCTGAAAATATAGAAAAGGATTTAAGGTAAAGCCAAGTTCTCATGTCAATATACAGAATAAACTTCATAAAGATTCAAATACAAAATAAAGACTTCTAAGTAAGTATTCCAAAGTTTTACAACAGCTTTCATACGTAAAAAATCAGGACTATCTTCCTAACTGAAAAGCTTCTCCATTGATTCAGTCTTAACCAGCTAGTGTTAATAAGTTTTTGTCTGATTCAGTTCAACTCACTAAATAATCCAAATGTAACAAATTACAGTAAAATAATGTATAAAGCAATGTCACACTGTACAGCCCTTGGACCTCATTTATAAATGTTGCGTAGAAACCGCCCTAAATGTGTACCGTGTCTGCATTAACATATTTAAATTTGAAAATGCTTATTTTTCTCTCCATTTTTACCTTCTGTCCACACTGAGATGATGTTTTTGTCAACAGAAAACGCTCTCAAAAATGGATACATTTGAAAATGCCGTTTCCGTGCTGTAGTATGGACGGAGAACGCAATAAGCGATATGTCATACAGGGGCAATCATACAATAGGTGCTAATACAAAGTTAAAGAATTGGTTCTCTGTGCATACATTTGTTCTATGAATCACATGTACGCACTTTGAGAAATGTTCATAAAATCACTTTTAAGACGGTTTCTACGCAACATTTATAAATGAGGTCCAAGGGCTGTACATTGTGACATATACAGTATAAATGTATAGGGTAGAGTAGATGAAAATACCTCCTTTGATAAATGCCCCCCATATAATCATGGTGTTTAAAAATGAGGAATGCGATACTAAGGTTTTGAACTTTGTGATTTGTTCTCTTTTTATGGTATAATTGTGTGTATTTCACAGCCCTTTGGGTTGTCCTAGTGGAAGTAGATATAACAAATAAACCAAACCGAGATAGATGGTGGTTTAATAAAAAAATATTATTTATTAATTTGTATATTATCTGACTGATTGGTCTATTTTCAGCATGATTAAATAATATCTATACTTATTTATTGTTATATTGGGGTTCCAAAACTAAAATCAGGCCGTTCTAGTCATACAATGCATGACAGATACTAAGGTTAAGAGATTTTACAAATAGATATAATCTCTGTGTAAAATTATATTATATATCCATGTTATTTTCACCCTCTCTAACATGGCTCCAAATTTCATGCAAAACTGTAAATTATTTAAAAAAATCCAACATTTGAGCCAGGGACCTCCGGTTGAGTCGACACGGAATGACCCATGAGTACATAAATCACAGATGTAACTTGCATCTTGTTTGGTTACAGAGACAGATGAGCACACTTGTGTGAATAGTGGCTATTGAAGACCTCTTTACCAGAAAGTGGAATGCTGCGATGAAAGAATTTAAGTAAGTATACAACAAACATGAATAAGAAAACTATTTAAATATTATGTTGCACTTTATTTGAATTGTTCTAATTTTAAAAAGAGTTTTTGCAGAACTATACTGTATCTTGGTTTCTGTGTGTTTGCTTGCTACATAGCTTTTGTGTTGGTGGAGCTGGTCCTCCAAGAGGGATACTTCACCCCAAAATGAAAATTCTCCTCATTTACTTACCTGTCACTGACATACATTACTGGTCAAAAGGTTAGGATCACTCTTTGTTCATATTTTTCCACAGTTTAGATTTAGAATAATATTAAACCCACCATAAAACCACACAAATGTAGCCGTGGGAATTATGTTGTGACTAAAAGCATCCAAGATAAATTAACTATATGTTATACTATAGCATCTTTAAAGTAGCCACCCTTTAACTTGAATTATAGACTTGAGGTCTCAACCTGGAAAGCTTTTTAATAAGTACTGAAGGAATTTCCATCTAAAATGACGCACTCTTATTAACAGTTTTTTTCTTCTACATTTCTAATAAAACAAATTAATTTGCTTGCACAATTATAGGAGAAATATTTTTTCAAATGATCCTAAACTTTTGACCGGTAGTGTTCAGGAAAACCTAAAACAAAAATATAAAGTAAGCTCATTTTGTTACCTATTGCATGCAGAAATAAAAAGATCTTTGTATCTGCAATGATGCCGGGTAAGCTGAAGGGGGCAGTAAATGCCCAAACTATAGCTACAAATTCCAAACAAAGTCCAGATAGCTGTGTGAAGTGAATATAGGATGAAAATAAAAGCAAAAATAATAAACATGAAATAGCATCCTAAAAACCTATCCTAAAATAAATAAGCAAAACTGTTTACATTTTCGGAGAAACTCTTTTTCACCAAAACTGCGTATCGAACATTGCCATAGGATTTTTACTTTTTACTTTTTTTTCTTCTGTAGTTTAGCACTGCAGAGTCACTAGTCATATGTTTTGATATTCTGAGCGTGGCTCAGGCAGGGGTCTTCGAGAGGACACGGAGACGGATCGCACCAGGCGGCAGAGGACAACGGGTTCTGTCTCACAGTATGTTACCCATGGGACCACTGATCTAATTCTAGCCTTGTCCTGATTCTCTGTTAAGGGCTGGAGATCTGAGCTCAGCGTAGAAGGAAGATAGTACAGGAGAAAAAGAGAGCTGTATTATATCCACATTTACATCAACACTAAATTAGTCTCAGTGACCAATAATCATTGTGATGGCCCTCTATACGGCATGGTGTTGCCCATGATGCAGGGAGAGAAAAAAAAGATAGTGCCAGCTGCAGCATTTGGACCACCACTTTAGGAAGCATTATGTACCTTTAATACATTACATAGTTAGACATAGAGCTTGTAAGCATAGCATTAAGCCTAGGTTGCATGCCATGTAAACGCTCAGTTTCTGTTAAATGTTCTTTTATGGAAACAGTTTTTTGAAGGATCTCTGTTTGATTTACCTGAAAATGATATAGCTGATGTGTGCAGTGAACCATATCTAATATCATCTGTCATTCAGGTCAATGGTGTAAAATATAGTGGATTACATTATAATGGTTGATGCTTAGTGTACACTAGATGGTGTCAGCCACTCTCTCTCAAACACACACATGCATAATAAATAATTTAAAAAATATTAAATAAATAAAAATAATAAATAAAATAATAATCTAATTAAGAATAAATTAAAAAACAATGGTGACCCTTTTGTTTATTTATTACCCTTTTATTATAATTTATTTAAAATACAAATTTTATAATCCATTTTGGGTCTAACTTGTTCAATTAAGGTCAAAGAAATTCACAACAGTGTCAGATGCACATTTTTAAATTAAAACATGGAAATAATAGTAATGAATGGATAAACCAAGTCTATCAATATTTTAATGCTGGACAGATAACACACTTTTAAAACAAATCCCAATCTTCTGATGTTAATGTGATTCTATTGTAACTGCTGGCATAAAAAAACACAACATTTATTTTATTGAAATATTATTTACATAAGTTATATACATATATATATATATATATATATATATATACACAAGGAATACATAGGGACTAGTTGTAACACTTGTACCTAAAACAAGAATATTTGAACTCCAAATGCACAGGAAAACATACTTTTCATTTAACACAAAGTAGCTTTTGTGGCCGCATGACTCAAGATTGAGAAATGTTATCACAATGGCCATTAATTTTCCTATATGTTTTATAGCTAATTTGCAATAGTGAAACACAAAACAAGTTATGAAACACCAAAATGAAAAGCTTTGGTCAACAGAAATTGCTGTTAAGAATTTTTATATATTTACAACATATAAAAGTTATGATCTGACATGACGTTTATAAAAAAACACTCTTGACAACCAGTCGAACCATTTCGTCGCATTAGAATGAGATATATCTGCATTGTGAGTAGTTTTGAAATATTGAGAAAATTATAAGAGGATCAAATCTTTTTCATATATGAAAAAGACAGAGACCCTAAATGTATTCTAAATGCACAATATCAACATTTTCTGACCTTTGATAATGGGAATTTTTAGAACAGGTCAAACACAGTTAGAACCTTCTGATTCTGAAAATCAATTTTTACTTAGAACAATAAGGTTCTATCTACAAAACATTCAATAAAACAATTCATTTTCAAGCAAAACAATTTACTTATAATGTTTGTAAAAACATGAAATAAGTTTTGTAATATTGTGTTGACATGTATAGAAAAGTTACATTAACTTGCTTTTATGACATTTATTTCATATTTTAGGACGCATGCATTTTTGTTTAAGATAAGCATAAAAGGCAGTACTAAATGTTGTATCTATAGAGAAGATGTTAACTTTAGGTATATGGAGGATAATTTAACAAATTATTTCAGGAACAATTAAGTTTTCGTTGGTTTAGACAGAAAGCAGCTCGTGTAATCCGACCTATCGACTTTATTCCACAGAAGGCAGGACAGGTCAAAATAATTCTAGAGATGAGCATGGCTGAAATATTTATTGTTGTATTTAAGACTGTTAAACTTGTTGACTATTTGGCCTTTAAGGCTTAATTTTGTAAAATTGAAAGCATTAAGCGCATTATGAGGGTTTATGTAAACATAGGAATTAGGAAGTTAACAGTTAGCGCTGCAGGCTAGTGTTGTGTCTATATAAAAATAAAAAACCTCCTCAATAAAACCTATAACAAAACAAAAATAATTTGTAGATTGAGATGCTCTCCTTGACAAGAGTATTAATAATACAATCAACCCTGAGGTTTCTTATAAACATATTTTTATGACTATGAAAGCTGATCCTGATTGGTCCTTGTGTGTGTTTGTTTTCTTTATAAAACTCTCAAATATGTTCACAAATAACAACAAAACAAACATAGCATAAGGTAAATGAGTTGTCACAGAATAAGAATATGTGAATAACTCAGTTTTGACCAAAATATCAGATAGAACCTTATAAGTCTAAGGCGATGATTTGATATAAATCTACTCTTAATATACACTTAACCTCTCTCTTGGTGTACTGTATACCACCAGGTATGCGTTTGGGTTTACTGTGTTCAGTTTTGGCCCCCAAAATATGACAATGGACACAATCCTGGAATTTGAAGGGCACGATTTACAAAGTCATTTTTATTTAAGTAAGTCAGGATGAATATGTTAACTCACTGCAAGTGTAAGAGTCTGATGAAACCGTTAAGCCATTGAAATATTACCTCCCTACGTGTCAACCTGCCCCGGCCTTTGTGCGTACAGGACACTAAAGTGCCAATGAAGCACCATGTGACGTAAATAGAGGATATGAGACTTTTCGGCAGATGGGAGCAGAGGAGAGAGAGTACAGCAATTCATCAGCCTGTCTTTGAGCAAGCAAAGTTACTGGCTCAGTCTATTAAACAGATTTACGGTGAGTGTTGTTCCCTGTATTTCCAGATAACAGACCACTCTATATAACACTGTTAGAAAGATACCCTACAGTTGAGAATCCTGCCATGAAAACGTCAGACTCGGATTGATCCCGTGACCCTGTTTATGATGGAGGTGAAGTGTGATGACCGGTGACCTCCTGTCTGTGCTGCTGAGGCATCTCCCTGTCTGTCAGATCCCAAGTCCTCTGCTGTGACCTTCATACCAAAGAGGACGTCTGAGATGCACAGCTGGAATGTTTTGTAACAGTATTACACATTCTGTGCGTATGTGAGGTATAATGTACAGTCAGCTGGTCAATTTTTAAAATGGCGTTGTGGAATACTTGATTTCGATTGCATCATCTAGTGGTGTTACAAGTAGAAGCACTAAAGCAATTGTGAAGTTTAATTTATTATGCAAGAAGAAGAGAGAGTTATCCAAAAGCTGTTAATGTATTGATCTCAAAGGTATTTGACTTATGCGAGCGACAAGTCCGAATTGAGAAAAATAAAGCGATGTAAACATATCGAATATGTTTTATCAGTGCCTCTGTGAAGACAAGAATGTGAGGTGTAGGAGTGTGAGGACAAAGACAAGGAACACGGTGACTCAACCGCAGTCGGAAATCTGATTACGTGACACAATATTCCAATAGATACAAACAGCCTCCCGGCCACAGGCTCGTCGGTCCCAACACATTCTCTATTCAGCTCCAGTGACTGATTCAGATTTCATCTAGATAACCTTGCCCCACCTCACCCCCCCCCCCCCTTTAATTTAAGATGACATAAGCAGCATACGCTGGTAGCGCGAAACATTTCTTTCCTTGAAACAAAGGTGGGAGCAAAGGAAGAAGGTTCGTATAGTCTTGCATACAACTTGCGCCTTGCACTTTTATTTGGAAAAAACTGCACTTTATGATGTCTGTGCGCAGGGGGCTGGGAAAGGTTATTTCACGGACACCGGTGGTCATTATGCAATTATGTGATTTCTGACATATGTGATTTCCCAGCGTAATTTGCTTCTTGTACACTATTGCCATGACAACCGCGTCACCGTTGACAACACACGTTAAGGAAGATGAAGCACATCTATCAACAGCTAGACCCAAATAGCCTCATAAATTTGAATAAAGTGGAACCAACATGAATATTACATTACATTACCTACTCATAACATTTAAGGCAATTTGGTGCTCATTATGAACGTGAAGAAACTACCTTGAGCGATCCGTTATACCCCATGAGATGTTTTTATACACAAACTGAACGTTAGGATTCAACCTGGATCTTCTGATGTAACAATTTCTCACGCTTTAATCGAATCACATAATCTTACACAATGGCTCACGATGGAAGCCTGTGTCGAGCTGCCAGTAACCATCGGTATTAGCTTTGTTGTAATGCGGAGACCGCGATTGGTCGATTGATGCAAACGTCAGATGTAATTGCGTTTGTAATAGCCGCCTATTTATTTATTCAATTAGAAGGCGACTGTGACAAATGTATTTGATTTGCGAGCAAATTTCAGTTTGCAGACCAGTTGTTCTATACTTTATGAGACTGTCTTATTCAATCCTGTTCCGCCAGAGGTAATCGTGTTACCTAAACGCAGCCTAGCAACGCGAAGCTCCTGGCGAACGGACCTCAATCAGGAGTGGTGTTTCTCGTCTTGTTTCTTGCCATGAGAGTGACAGAAAATTGAAGTAGGGTTTATTCCTAGTTAGCCAGTATTTGTCTGTAAGTATAAAAAACGTTCACCCTTGAGGACCAGTCATTCAGGCATGAAAAGTGCTGAGGGAAATTAATTAAGTTTGGCCCACAGGGGTCAGAGCGTTCAAGGTCCCTTAGCTTTGCAAACGCTCACTAAAGAGACGCACTCTTCCACCAACACGTCCGCTGTGCTTCTGTTACTAAGAAACCATGATGATTCTTTTATGAGGCTGTAAATTCAGATTCATGTCTTTGTGATATATTTTTATTTCAACTCAAACGACAAATTGGAATACTGACCCCTGTTGGTCAACACACTAAGTAAATAACAATTAAATGAAGCGACTGCACATTGCACTCTTCCAACCGGAAACAACCCTCCACCCGCACATGTTTGTGCCCCCCCCAAAAATATAAATGCCCCCCGATGTAGGTGCCCTGGAAATCCTGTCATGGTTTATTCAACATCTGGTTCATCGGATCAAAATCAGTTGTTTGGGTCTTTTGGTGTCTTGATTGTTGCTGTGGCTCAATTGACGAAACAATCTGAAGGTCATGGGTTTATTCTCATAGAACACACAACTTGCCTTTTAAACAAAGCATCGGTTACATGCACAAATGAAAATGCACAAATATAGACCACTGCCAAAGAAGTCTATGCTGGTTGACCAAGTTTTACAACCCAACATTAGCCTACCAAAATCGACCAAGCATGGAAACGAATACTGGTCTAAACTTGTCTTTCAGAAGGGAAAACAGCATCCGTTTTTTTCAGCGAGGCGTCAGTATTTTTCTTATGTAGCAGAAAAGTCATCACAATCTGGAGGCATATTGACCTTTTTAGGCATGTAATTATCGAGAAGTAAGGATGAACAGAACAAGCCTGGTGAGACAAAGTGCAGACAATTAATCTGAGTTATTAAAAGCCCTGAAAGGCAAGTCAGCAGCAGAGATCTACTAATGTACAGAAGGAAACAGTGACATTTGTGCCAAAGATAATGTGTTTTCATCTGTTTAACGTTTCCTAGAAATATCACACGGTAACAGGAAAGGATAGGGTTGTGTACAGCATGAAACATCAACAAACTGTCAGAAATACATTCCTCTAAATCTATCCACCGGTTCATCTGCATGTCTGTGTTCACAATACAAGCGGTACCAGCCAATTACAAGGCTCCATGAAGTGCCGCATGCCTCGACAGAGAACATGAGTCACATGACTCATATGGAACAGATGACAAACAAAGCAGGTGGAGAAAGGTATGGAAACCAACAAAGATTAGCGCTTTGGAGAAATCAGGACAGCGATAATAATGACAGGAGAGAGTTATGCTGATGACACAGGCTGCAGGGATGGTTCCAATGGCTGAGGTCATCCCCGTTAGATGTAAAGAAAGCAGAACTATGAGAAAATAAACAACAGAGATGCAGGAAGACAGTGAGCAGAACATAAAGAACAAAAACGCCACAAGTGATGGTTGTCGTGGAAACATCCCCTGTCTATAAAATGTTTTTTTTTTCTCTGCATGAACACCCACACTGATTTTACACTATTTAGGCTTTATTCAGTTTTCTAATAATCAGAGATTAATGGAGGCTGAGATTTTCATGAAAGAAACAATGGAGGTCCGGTTCTTAGACAGCACCAAGGAATATTTACAAAGGATAACCACATCATACAAATGATTTGTGTGTTCAATTGCACACTCCACTCCATCAACTCTGTATACGCTCGACGGTACATTTAGATAAAGGCTTTACTTTTGTCATTTTCCTGTCTGGCTGCGAATTTAGCCGATCTGTTTGTTTGCTCAAGGAACGTTGGGCTGGTGTTAGCCATGATCGTGACAGGCAGTGTAATTGAATGCAAACAAATAAGACATAGGATTTCAACTTTACAATCGCTTTAGTAAACAATAAAATGAAATGGGATTTGCAGAGGATCTTGTGGGGGGCTGTCTTTACAAACCATTATGAAGCTCTTTAAAAACTTGCAGAAGCAAATTTGGGTGAATGGATGACAGAGACCTGAGGTGTCAGGACTGTAATATGTCTCCAACATAGTGACATCACTGAGCCATGCACTAATTAAGGCTTCACAAACATACAAATGTTGATATTAGTGTCAGTGTTACACATTCAATTCAATAGCTTTATTATTAAGGTAGTGATATTTTAAGTAAATACAAATGATTTTGTTCCATTATTAAGGGATTTGGATTGTTTAGGGAAGTTAAAGGATGATTCACAATGATCCAACAAACTCTAACAAACCCTGTTGATGTTTGCCTGGTTAATGTGAATAAGAATTTAGGCCGTGTTCAGACTTGGCTTCTTTTTTGAAGTTGCTAGTGTCAGTTTTACATTATAATCCTATGAAGTAAACCGTGTTTTCCAAAAACATCCTGAGCGTTTTTTTAAACGCCAGCGTCTTTTTCTCCAGCTCCAGATCTTTTGAGGTTGAAAAAAGTTACTATTTTTTCACAACTAACATGCTTTCCCGTGGCTCGGTGGTTAGAGCATGGCACTAGCAATGCCAAGGTCATGGGTTCGATCCCAGGGGATTGCACATAGTCAGAAACAAAATGTCTAATACAATAGAATGCAATGTTAGTTGCTTTGGATAAAAGGGTCTGCCAAATGCATAAGTATGTAATATATACCTGTCATTTCCACAGCAATATGCGAGGAACGGGATTGTTTGGAAAAGCTCAACCTCGGAAAAATAAAATGGTGTCCGAAATGCTCATTGTAGCATAATTTTGTATAAATGTAAGTTTCACTTTCAACAACTTCTGATTGCATTTCTAGCGACAAATTAGAATATGTTTTTTGATTTGTTATTGCAAAAGCGCTATCTGTTTATAATTCAAATAGACTTTTGTCAAGCTGCCTATCTGATTCTCTGGGCTGCCTTCGTGCACAGCGTTTTGTTTTACTAAAAAAGCGCCTTTGTCAACTTTTCCTTGTCAAAAAAGAATTAAAGTCTGAACAAGGCCTTAGAATGTTGGTGTTTGTTGGAGTTTGATGGCGTTTGTTGAATCAGTATGAATTAGCCTATAGAGGTCCTAGTAGCGCACGTAACTTCAATTATTTTTAACATGTTGGAGGTGTGAAACACACCCAGGAACCTTAAATAGTGATCATGATGGGTAATTATACAGGTTCATAAATAAATCATTTCCCAGATATTAAGTTATTCCAAGATTCATGAATCTGTAACAAATGTAAAGTACTTTTAGCAAAAAATTAGCCATAAACCCTGGAGCATTTCAGATATTACTCTGAGCCTTGGATCCCTTGTTGAAAGTGAAAGTTAGACTTATATGCATGTTTTAAATACATTTATAAATGAATGTTTTAAAGGGGTCCTAAGTCTTTATCATGTTTATGATGTCTCAAACAACAAGTGTTCATGTTTTTATTTTCAAAAAAATGCTTTATATATTACATATTTCAACTTGATTATCAGAAAACAAGCTGTTGAGTTCATGGTTCCATGAAGTCCCTCCCTCTGAAACGCTCTGATTGGTCAAGCTGAGCCAACCTTTTGTGCTTGGTCTACCGCTGAGAGTGTGTTCAGATGTCCCACCCATTACCCTATCCTTGTTGCAGGTAAAATTTGCCGTTATGATGTATCACTGCAGGAAGTATCTCATTGTCGTCCAAACAAGTGATTCATTGTAGTCTTTAAAAAGTGATTTTTGTTAAAGAAAATATCTTCCTTTTCTGTGACCTTTGAGCATTGTGACTTGTTAGATGTTGTTTATGCTCAAACAGCTATACTACTCACAATATTTAAAGGAGAGAAATTCCACCTCTTTAGACCTCCCCTTCAAATGTTATTACTTCTTTAAAAGACATGATATTTTAGAGTAATTTAAAAAATATTTTTAGTTGACTTCCCTGAATGTAAACCACTGATAAACTGACTGTTATCTGTCACGTTGTATGTTTATGATATGCCTATAGAATTTGCTAGTCTGGAAACATTTATTCGAGCCATGCACATTTTTGTATTGACCCATCCACAGGAACTGAAAATACAGCATTTGCTGGTCAAGCATTGTAGCTGGTTTGAGCTGGTTTACGATGGTCTTTAGTTGGTCATGAGCTGGTTTAAGTTGGCCCCTGAGCTGGTTATGAGCTGGACCTGAGCAGAAGCTAGTTGCTTAGAACTAGGACCAGCACATGACCATCTTAAAACAGCTTATAACCATGCTTCGAAACATACCTCACCAGCCATATGCTGGTTTTTCAACAGGCGTAATTTAAGTGCATGAGATGCATGCTAAATCACATTTGCTCACTGTAATCTTTCACCACAGTTGAAATCTGTTTTCATTCGTACACATCATGCGGGCTGTCACTAGAGTGCATTCAATGTCTATTTATCCTCTTACCCATATCTGCAGATGGGCGCCCAGCAGTACAGATGGGCATGGAACAGAGAGAGCAGTATGCTGGGTAAATATTGTTCATATCAAATGTGCCTGTACTGTTGAGGAGCCCATGCAGCTGATGTGATAGAGTTGACTCATGGGGAGAGCTCATATATTTTCACTCATGCAAGCATTCTGCTTGCACTCTGTCTCTCTCTCTCTCTCTCTCTCTCTCTCTCTCTCTCGCGCACACAAGAGAAAATCTGTTCACAGAACAGCAGATGAACATGTTCACTTCTCTGTGCCTTTCTACAGTAGCACACATTGCCTGCTTAACTGTCTACTAAATAACGTTCCTGCAATATTATTGTAAGGTCTACAGCATTACTGCATTAGCTGCTGAACTTTCAAAGTGGGAATTTTTTACAGGATGCAATTTGTTTCATTCGAGTCAGTGGAAAACTGGGACTTGAGTTTGGGATTTGTTGGCAAACAGTCAAGGAGAGCAGCTGGTTTGCTGGCCCTCAGTGTTCCTGCCGTCCCAGAGCAGAGCTTCTGATTCTACACACATCTCTGTCACTGAGAGCGCATTAAGAATCAATTAAACACCTCTCCAGTGATTGCATAATTGTAGACGTACATTCAGAGCCTGAAAAACAGACCAAATTAGAAATTTTTCAAAATTAAAGGTACAAAATGTGCTAATTAAAACACATAACAGTTTGATTGTGTGGGTGTGTGAACACTTTAGACGGCAAGTTTGACCAAAAATATCCTAAACTCTCACATTTAATATCCTAAACTCCCATATTTAGAGAACCATCATAATTTTAGAAAAACCTGGCACTGGATCCCTTTTGTAAGATATAAACAACTGAAGATTAAAATTCTTATGTTTTACAACCGATCGATTTATCGACTGACCATCCCACCGACTATTCACTCTCTTTCTCACTCTCTCTCTCTCTCTCTCTCTCTCTCTCTCTCACTCACTCACTCAATCTCTCAATCAATAAAAATACTAATCAGAAAATTTAATTGAGTTAGGGTATCTTTTGTGAAACAGATACACAGTAAAAAAACATGAAAAAATTGATGAAAGGCTTAATACAACTTTTATATTTTGTTTTCAATGTAAACTAGCAATATTGCTTTTTTTCATAAAACACCTAAAAATCCTAATTCAGTATATGCAATTTTGTCTTTGTTGATTTAAGGAATCATTATAGGGTAGACAATGTACATCGGACAAATTCACAAATTAGGCTTCTGTAAAAACAGCATGTTCTGCTCAGCAGAATGTTGTTCTGTGTCAACGACACCTCTGGGTGAGGACACAAAAGAGACACCAGTAATTGGATTAAGGAAATATGATCTTGGATCAGATTGTTTCTAATGTGCAGGTTTAATGGGATTGATTTGATGTGGTCTGAAAACATCAGCTCAATCTTTGTACTTGTCTCAGGCAAAACAGCACAACATACATCAACAAAGACACTCAATTGATGTTTAGGCTGTTGATGTTTACTGAAGTGTGCAATTTCTGCATCATAGAGCCTGACCAAATTAGATTTAAAAAAATAGTGACTGACAGGAAGACCAGGAAGATTTTTTTGCATATGAAGCTTGGATAGGAGAAAATTATACATTGAACTATTCAAATGTAAATTGAAGATAATGGTTGTGTACAAAAACAATTGCATGACTTCGCAAGTACAAAAGAAGACATTTTGAAGAATGTTGGTAACAGAAAACTGTTGGTCCCTATTGACGTGGTCAACGGACCAACGGTTTTCTGTTACCAACTTTCTTCAAAATATCTTCTTTTGTACTTGCGAAGTCATACAGGTTTTAAAACACAAGAGGGTGATGAAATGAGACCAGAATTTTCAATTTTTTGATTAATTAAGAAACGTTTCTGAATTTATTAAAAAATTATAGTATTGCGATGCATCTGTCCTCGTAAAATGACGCTTGACCTTCACAATCAATTAAAATGCTATTTAGCAGTGAAAAAAAATGCATCATGCACCTGTCAGTTTTGTGGACAGGGTTGTGATAACACCATGTCTTTAGTTCTTGTCGTGTTCTTCTGTGTGGCCTTTGTTTGTTGCCTTGTGCCCCCTCGTTTCCCAATCTATCTTCCCATTAGTGTTTCATTCCCCTCACCTGCCCATTGTAATTAACTCTCGTTAGTTTTCCCCATGTTCTGCAGTAATGCAGTCGCTGTACCGGTCTGTCGTGGTGAAGAAGGAGCTGAGCCGCAAAGCGAAGCTCTCGATTTACCGGTCAATCTACGTTCCTACTCTCACCTATGGTCATGAGCTGTGGGTCATGACCGAAAGGACAAGATCCCGGATACAGGCGGCCGAAATGAGCTTTCTCCGCAGGGTGGCCGGGCGATCCCTTAGAGATAGGGTGAGATGCTCGGTCACTCGGGAGGAGCTCAGAGTAGATCCGCTGCTCCTCCACATCGAGAGGGGCCAGCTGAGGTGGCTCGGGCATCTTTTCCGGATGCCCCCTGGACGCCATCCCGGTAAGGTGTTCCGGGCATGTCCCACCGGGAGAAGACCCCGGGGAAGACCTAGGACACGCTGGAGGGACTATGTCTCCCGGCTGGCCTGGGAACGCCTCGGTGTCCCCCAGGAAGAGCTGGAGGAAGTGGCTAGGGAGAGGGAAGTCTGGGCATCCCTGCTTAGACTGCTGCCCCCGTGACCCGGCCCCGGATAAGCGGTAGAAAATGGATGGATGGATGGATAGTTTTCCCCATTTAAGTTTTGGTTCGTTAAAGTTTGTACTAGTTGTATCCCTTGTCAAGTTTGCCCTGTTCTTGTCTTGCTAGTTTTATGAAGTAAACTATTATTCTGGTTGTTTTAGTTTTCTCTTGTTTTGCCCCCTCATAGGAAGTGTTCGTTTGGAGTCCTATTTGCTGTTTGCCCCCATCGTGGGTTTTCTGTAATAAAGGTCTTTGTTGAAAGTACCGTCTGCGTATGGGTTCTCTGTCGAAATTCCTGACAGCACCTCTGTACACAAGAACCTCTTGAGGCCAGCCTTCAGTTAATACAGTACATCTTTTAATGCACCGCTGGTCATCTCAAGAGGAATATGATAAGCTCGGCTTGATGTGGCACTAGCAATCTTGGCCCATTCAGGGACTTCAGATATTCCCTCAATACACAAGCAGATGATGCATCCAGAGGCTTAACATTTCTCCAGGCAGTCTGGACTGGCCTGTATAGTGCAGCTTCACACAGCCATCACTAAAATATTTCCTTTTAAAATAATGATTACAGTTGAGGGGCTGTTGCCAGGTATTTCACTTTGTGGAAATATTAATGCACCCTTGACAGCAGAAGCCAAATGGATGTGCACTCCAGGCCTTCTCGGGAAATAATACAGCCACTTTTGGGGGTGGGTGGTATCAACATTTCTTGTAAGGGGAAAAACATGAGATAGCTTGGCAGCTTTAGTGTGTGTCTGTTCCGCAACCTGTCAATCTGTGTTTTAAACCAAATGCTTCTTGTTTATTACATTGTACTTTGTTTTCCAATATTACAAAATACAATCTAATTTAAACACATTCGACCTTCAAACTGAGATCACAAATACAAAGAAGAGGTGATAGATCATGGACTGGCATTGATGATGTGTGCAATTGCAAGTCCAAGTTCAGTACTTGATGTACTTTACAAGGTGATGAATTTAAATCATTGAATATATGAGACCATAAACAGAAGGCAACATTTTACAAAGAACTTGCTCATGTATGTAAAGCTAGATTTGTAAAAGATTTCTCCTTTTCATCATTTCAGGACACATGGGAGGGCCAGTCTGTTCAGTCAATACTGAGAAGCTTCTCTATATGATGTTACATCTAGAAACGCAATATCGTCCGGCTTTCACTACAAGCGCCAGCAATCAATTTGGATCAATCGGTTGTGTTGCAAGGAACTGGAATTACACATCTAACACCTGGAAGCATGTACATCCCACCATTACCATCGTTTGTATACAGACTTTTCTGTCTGATCCAATGCCTATGGATTTCCTTTAATTAGCATTAATAATGTTTTCATTTCCATATCAAACCGTTTGGATTCTCCACTTTGCCAAACATTCAAAAGCAATTTTTGATTTCTGATTTCACAGAGTTGCAGAGTGGGATGTATATCCAAACATTTTGCTCTCACCCGAATTTGTTTTCATGTGATAAGATGCCATATTGATTTATTTTGAATAAAGAAGGATCAGTCCATCAGCAAATCACTGCGAATATCTCTCCCTTTCTTTTAGTCTTTTCATTCGAGTGTTTGAGTCTGTGTCCATCCACACACACAAATCAGGCTCGCAGAACAAATAAAAGCCTTTGATTTCTCGGCACCCTGTCTGGGCTGTCTTTAATAATGGATCTTTATTTTCTTCAAAGAGAACTGTTATCTTTCTGTCTCTCTTATTCTCCATCAGACACTTTTACTCTCGAGCAAACAATCCCGGTATGGTGTGTGAATAAAGACAGTCGATGGCCGACGGTCAATGGTTCAGTGGTTCTGGTGGTCATCCAGACGTCGGTGGGGATTTGGAGGATAGCGGCAAGGTCAAAGGGTGAGACACCCTCTGAGACCTGTCTCTCTGATCATCTGCTCCTGGACTGAAGACGCACACAGGCAGATGGTTGCACTATGGTTTCAAAGACCACTGGACCATAAACCATAATTTTGTCCATCTCTCACCGCGGCATCTGACAATACTGAACTTGTGAGATTGAGGTGAGATTTACGGGGATGATGCTCAAGTACCAATATTCTGCCAAAGCAACCCCGGTGAAGCTTTATGATCCGTGGCCATGAATGAAAGTATTCAAATAAGATATTTAGCATTCTTATAGCGTTATTAGACATTAAACATATTAGACACTGCTTATCAGATATTTTTCCTTACAAAAACTAATGGTGTAAAACAGTTTTTTTTGACATGGTACTTTTGGAGCAGCATGGAAATACTATGATGTGTGAACGTGATAATAATTTAGCACCATGTGGAATAACAAGTTTATTATACCATAAACAACACTGTTGTCATGCGGTTTATACGACATGAAAGGCGGTAACATAGGGTAACTAGGAACATGACGCCATTGGCAGTCGACTGCACAGCCCCATGTCTCTGTTTAGAATGTCGATTTTCCAACGAATTACAAGTAGCTGGAAACATTATGAGATATTGTAAGTACTCAACTGAAGAAAATATATAACACTAGCTCAGTGGTTTTTGGATATTTTACTGCAAAATTCTTACAAACTGCACCTTTAATATCCTAATGAATTTTGGCATAAAAGAAAATTCTATAGTTTTGACCAGTAGGCTACAATATATTATTTGCTATTGCTACAAATAAACACGTGCGACTTATGACTGGATTTGTTGTCAAGTGTCACATGAATATTTGTCATGGAATCAAAGTCTGAGCTGCAAAATATCTGTCATCATTTTCACCCTCATGCCATTCAAAACTTATTTTCCTTTTCTTTGGTGGACGAAAAATGTCTCTTGTATCAATTCAATGACAATGAAAGGCTGTTTGTTGCATTGTTGCTGTTATGTTCTGTACAAGATTAATGCTTCAGTCAGTATAAAGAGCCAGAAAGGCAGTCTTTTTCTTAGAAGCGCATGTGTATGCTAAGAAAAAGCAGGGAAGAGACCTTTTCTCATATACCACATAAGCTTGATGCTTTTGCCCTCTTTTGGCACAGTTACCATAGAAACAGGGACACTGAGCGTACAGTGTGTGGTGGCTTAAGTAGCACTTGAGCTACAAAAAATCCTCTCTGGTAGATAAACAAGACTATTGAAAAACAATCTCTTTGCTTTGTGTCCTCATTAGTACATGAAGTGCATGCTGAGGGGGTATGAAATTAATTTATTATGCTATACCTACGTTTTCGAAGGGAAATACGAAATTGACTTATTGATTGATGTGCATGGGTAACGGCAGCCAAGGCTAAACATTATAAGGGCTCTTCATCACAGCCTGACTGCTTTTAAAATGACACACGTTGCTTGGAAGTTCTCTTTACCCTTGTATAAAAATCCAACCAAAAATGTTTGTCGGTTTATGATGCGATGACCAAAAAATACTTAAATACCACCAGCTGCCCACAAACGTGGTCCTTTAGATAAACACAAAACAAAAATCCCACAGGAAAGGATTTGTATGAACTGTGCGTTTAATGATGCATGGCTTGGAGAGCATGCAAATCTTTTAGGTTAAAGGTGTTTGGAGAAACTCGACAAACCTGCAATTAAACTCAAATATGAAGATTGGGAGACGTGATGAGAGGATCTCCTCCTCCAAACACTGCTGTGATGTCAGAACACTCCTTTCACACAAACATGAAGACACACACAAGTCCACGTGATTTCTCAAGCAGCAGTGGACGATGACGCTAACAAACACTTGAATACTTTTTCTTGGAAGCAATTTCAAGGCTTTGCACTTTGCACAAGAAGCTTAACCCCGACAAGTGCCCCATATTCTCAACAAGTCCTTAAAACTTTTAAATAAGGACCCTCAATCTACATTTCTGAGGTCATTCAGAATAGAGCTCTACCTTACCATTTAGACAAAATGTTGCTTTGATTCAAGCAGTGAACACCATCTTTAAATGGGTAGTTGACAAATAAACCCTATAATGTGTATGTGTCCTATGGTTTGACAGCAAAAAAATGATATCAAACTGTTAATAAAATAAAATTGTATCAATATTTGTAATAACACAATAAAACAGCATAATAGAGATTTATCTTCATTGTTAGTTTTTATCTAAAAATGATATGTGTCACACCATATGACACAAGGTACGGTTTAATCGTCAACAACATTGTAAAAAATCCAGAAAAAAGTGTCATTTTCTGGCAGCTGGGATATAAAATAACATGATTACATGTCTTCCCCATTGTTCTTGTTTAGTTGCGGTCTATTCCTGTAATTTTATGCTTTCTGACCGTATTTAAAAGAATACATGAAAAACTGTAAAAAAACGTATTTAACATTACACTTGTAAAAATAACGTAAATAAAGTATGATAAATCTTACTAAATTTTAATATTTAATGTTTCATGTCTGCATTTGCATTCATTAATAACACATTCAGGAATGTATTTCATACTTTTCAATCTCAAGAAAAGACAGATATGCTGTGCATGCCGTCACATTTATTTTGGCATTAACATAGAAGCAGCAAAATGATAAACCAAAAGTGGAATTTCTCAATTTTCCCTGAGCGACTTAATTCACATAAGCAATTTCTGAACAACGTCTCTAAATTTATACTTTTCCACATGCGTAATTTTTATTTACATAAGCTTTTTTTGCCTTCAGTGCCTTCAGGAAGAATACAATTTTGTCGTACTTTTACCATATTTGTCTTTCATGAGGGATACAGACAGGGTAAATTTCCCCCCTTCCGGTGGACAGACAAGCAAACACATACCCCTCATCTGCTGCCCACTAGGAAGGTCCCACCCCTGCCAGCTGTCAGCAAGTGAGGGGCAACAGAAGGACCTAAGGCACGCCGAAAACCATGACATCACGGAGATATGTCCTATGTCTCGTGTTCTCATGGACCATATGCTCTTATATTGCTTTCCTGACATAGTTAAATACTGTCATTATCAATACTTTCAGTTCGCAGCTTTTCCCACTAACACCGCCAACATGTGCTGACATCATACATGGCGACTATGAGATGACTGATGAATGGAAGCACCCACATGGCGAAATGATCATGTTCCTATATATATTCTGCCTTTACATGATTTATTTTAGATCATCCAAAACTGGTCGTCAGCGGATGCATTTCAAGCCAAACAACTGGTAAAAAACATGCAACCAACCATAATATTTAATCCAGGCTAAAGTCTCAATCTGTTTATGAGAATCTGTCATAACAAATTTGATTTCAATCTTTAGTTTCACAGTTATTTCAATCTTTAACATGACCATAATCAGTCAATAATAAAGATTTTCACAGAATGTACTCTACATATAGGAGGAGTTTTCTGTATATAGACAACAGCAAATCAAAAAAAGTGCCGTTCATTTTAAACAAATAAGTATGTTTTGTTTATTTCTGCACAACAGAAAATGCAATACTCAATAAGATAGCCAGCTGTCTAATGAAAAGTGAATGGTATCACTTTTTTTGCTTACTTCAGCAGCACAGTGATGACTGAAGCAGTGGGGGTGTGATATATGTACGTATGATAAATGTACGAATTGGGTGGGATCTATTTAAGGATGGTGGTATCATCTGTAATACTGATAGCCGGGGGCTTGGTGGACTTCTTTATTACACTCCCTTTATGTTCTCCTCAAAAAAAGGCCCATCATAATTACAGAGCAATCGCTGTTGCCACGCCCATGTGGCCCCTGGGGAGCCCCTGACAAATTATTCTCATGTCTGCGCAGTCAGAAGAACGAAGCCAAAGAGTGATGGATGGCTTGTTAAATGGAAACGTATGTCTTCGCTTCGTACCTCAAAGTAATTTCACTGTAGTTCTGTGTAGCCGTGTGTGTGCGACCGCGTGATAAGGCTGCTTTGAGGGCAGCATTAGAGGTGATGGTGGCAGTATCCCACAATCCCTCTGATCCTGCAGCCGGTTAATGGTGTTATCTAACACAAATCAAGGCAGAAGGGCATTAGCACAGTGATTCAGTCCTCTTCATGCACTAATGATTCTGCCCTCCCTATGTATGATTTTGTAGTGCTCTCTCTTTTCTGATTTCTACTTAAACGTCCACTATTCAACGATAAAAGGACATGAGAGGAGAAAGACACAGAAAGTTGGAGGTGGAGGGATCATGCTAGACGAATCACACCAACACAACAGGGCAGAAGAGAGATACTCTGCCTGGACATTTTCAAATACCCTCTTAAATGCACAAGTGTTAAAATCAGAAGAACTTTGCACTTTTGCGTAAGAAAATAGGTTATATTTGAAAGAACCAAAATATGAATATCTCTCATAATTTAAGAACACAGTTGGAGCTAGCCTATATTAACATAAAAATCCTCCATAAGACCATTATCACATTTTTATCCTCACAATTTACTCATCGTCATGCCATCACAGCTTATATGACTTATTTTGGTCAGCTGAAAACAAACAAAGAATCTCATATAAAAAAACTGTAATCATCCTTATATGGGACTATGTTGAATAAATCTAAATGAATCATGCCTCTGGAAGGGCATGAGGATGAGTAAATGACCAGAGTTTTATTTTTTATATAAACTATTCCTTTAATGGTGAGACTAATATAAGACCATCCCTTTCTTTAAAGGACGGTCCTTGTGAACCGAGATTGCGATCTTTTTTATTCCTTTCATATTCAGACGCATTTTCCGAGTGGTATCTAAATCAATATGAAAATGTATGCTTTTAAGCGCAATTTGATCATAGGAAAGAAGCGTTATGGTACAGTTTACGTCATTTTTAAATGTTGCTTTAAATATTTTGTTCGATTGGTATTTTAGGCGGCGTTTGTAGAAATATCAGTATTCACATCTTGTTTGAAATACGTAGTAACTGTCCTAATTGCCTGGAGGCGCATTGCAAAGATGGCTTCTGAGTGGCACGACTTTCCTAATACTGGCATGACTTTGGTAATACTAAACATAACTTTACCGAATCTACACTGCTGGTGAGGTGACAAACTAGGTCCTAGTTACTAGGACATCTAGATGATAATCAACAAAGCCATGTGCTTGCATTGTGGACAGCTCTGATGACTGTAATAGGGGCGTTTTGTTATGTCTCAGGATGTGGCTCGCTTGTATGTATGATGTAACAACAACATGATTTGTGTTCCTGAAAATCATGGTAGGTTATCTAACACCAATATACGATTGAATAAAAGAACCTCTTAATGCCTCATGGGTTTTACTTTATAAAATATAATATATAATAAATATATAGAGTGCACTTATTTTTATTATTATTTTTTGCATCTGATGTATAAACGGTGCGTATACACAAAATGAGCTTTCAAATCTGCACATGCAGTTTTATATCAGTAATGACTTTTATATGTAATGAACTTAAATATGTGTACACACTACAAACAATCTTGATGATGAAATCAATTTGGGTCATTCTCACGAATCACAATAAACATTATTGGGTTTCACTTTAATTTACAGTTTGTGTACAGTGTACTTACAGTAAGAAAGTACTGGGTGGTATAAGAGAACTACTGTACAGAGTGTACGTTTAGGTTTAAGGGTAGGTTTAGTGTTGTTACCTAGTTATTACCAAGTTATAAAGATTATTGTATAAGTACACAGTATGAAGATGGGAAACAGGAATGTAAAATATGTTCTCTACCTTGAACAAAACAAATAATTCATAATTAATGTATATTATTACTTTTTCTAAGGAAATTCTCACTACAGTAACGTTTCACGATTTGTCGAGTGCATTGAATAATGTAATTCAAACAGAGTAAAATTTAAATAGTCTGAAAAAAGAATAGAATGTTTTTCTAGAAGTTCTCAAATGTATTTGTGTAAATACTAACAGTATTCTCTACTTTATATTTTAATAGTTAAATATTCTTAAAATTCTCTTTACATTTTTTTAATAATTCTGTCTATAACATTTTCATTCACATTATTGGTACAGTTAGTATACTGCATTTAAATGTTTTGAACCTGTATAGTTTTCTTTTAAAATATACTTTATTAATGTTTTTTTATGTACGATTAATTAAAACTTTCTTATGCATTATGACCATGGGATTGGGCAATTTTGTTAAAACAAGTGTTAAACTGTCAGTTAGTTGAGAATTTAATGCTTTAAGTATGTAATACCATGTTTTTAACAAACTGAAAATAAGGTTGTTGATGCAAGATTTTTTTTAAGTAAGTCATGTTTGACATCTTCAAACCAAGATTTTGTGAGAATCACGCATTTATAGCTGTACTACATCATGTATTTTAGCACACATTGAACAATGTGTCGACCTATCAGCATGCCGAACGAAAATGATTCATTTTATAACCAGCTGTTTCGTCAGATGTTGGCATTATGTGCAATGAAGCAAAATACAAACACATAACTCGCAGCTGGAGTAGGCAGTCAGCCTTAGAAATACCACAAAATGACACATTAACAATGTAGTACTTTTAATCAAATAACTATGATAAAAAAAGTAGACAATTGTCAATTGTCTTGAGAAAACAGCCACGATTCAGATTCTATTTGGCAAACCATGATAATCACTCCGGTGAAATTGGCTCGTATTTCTCTGCGAAATCCCTGAAATACTCAACAGAAACCACAGAAATACCATTCTTTTTATCTGAAGCAATAAGTCACGTTGCGTTTGGGGGGGAAAGGTGTTTGCGGTGTGTCTTGACAGTGAAGCAGGTAACACGGTGAATTGTTAATTAAAGCAGGTGTCTGGTGTGTGATATATGATCCATTAACCCGCCTCCTCATCTTCAACCCATATATCTTAAACAAGACAGAGATATTTTCGTATAATAATGGCACGACGCAGCTGAAGGATTCTAATGCAGGGGTGCGTAGAGAGTAGGCAATGGAAAAATGAATGCACGCTGACCAATTTACTTTTCAAAATGTGTGTATGGAAGGAAATGCTTACAATAAGAACATATCCCACTACAATCTACAAAACTGTAGCACAAGGCGTAGGCAGGTTTGTTGATTATAATGGGAGTGATTTAGTTGTGTTGCGTCACGCTGTGTTGCGTCACGTTGTTTCAAAGTGTTTTTCAAACTGCAAGACGTCAATGAGAACATGCAAAATAAGCGACGTGACCGATACAACAGCGTTTAAGTTAATGCAAATAGCAGTGACCCAATGTGCCGGCAACCAATGGGAATGCAAGCAGTGATCCGCCCACTGATTAAATTCAGAGGTACTGAGAGAGAGAGAGTCACATCAATTCCATGGACTACAATGGAACGTTTTTTAGGAATGGTAGTTCATGGAGCCTCTCAATAGTTCACGGACGTTAGCAATGCATGCAGTTGCGGCAAAACAAACGATTGAGGTGAACTTTTAACCCATTTAAAGACGTAAGTCATTTCATGGACAAAAATTATGGAAATAAAGAATAAAAAAACATAACTTCCTTTAACTATGTGAAGGCGCAAAGAATCACGTGACACACAAATATTTTGAACTTCCTTTGTCGCAACTCTCTCTCTCAATGGCTCTGATACAGTTATACAATGGTCAAATAGCAAAAATCAGGTAACAAAATAACTTTAAAAATGATTGACTCCCCACACTGTAAAAAAGCATTAAGTTGTTTTATACTGAATTTTTACATATAATTTTAAATGCAGTTAATGTCAGATTACAGAATTAGACAGCAAATTTACACGAGAAGACATGTAATTTTTTTTCTTACAAAGCGGTTTATTTACATTTATTTTACATCCCAGCTGCTGTAATAATACTTTTTTTACTTTTTTTAAGGTGTATAAATCCCTTCATGTGTGAACAACAAAATTTAAGTTACAATTACAATGGGGGAAAAACAAGGTGTAATACAGAATTACTGTACATCCATGTAAGGTTAAGCATCGGTGTGCTTTGTGTTGTGCTAACAGCACAGATAATCAGTCTGTTTTCTGCATCACTATGGTTACACTTCATGGCGAATGGAAATGAAGAAGAATAATGAGCTGTCATGTGTCTCCAACAGCCTTGGCCTCCTGCAAACAATAGACAAACATGAAGTCAGTGACAGAAACACAAATGTGCATTCATACAGACACACACACAAGTGACAAAAACACAACACACAGACACTGTTCGCAAATAAGACTTTTCAAACAGTCCTGAACGTTGACCATCGCTTCAGTGCTATTGTGGAGCAAAGATGGACTGAGCAGAAGCTCACTAATGTCTCCGTGTTCAGTGCATGACAGATATCAATAAAAATGGATAAATAAAAACGATGATGGAATTCAGGGATGAATGAGCGATCGGAAGAGTGTGGGTGTGGGAGTGGCATTATAAACCTTATCAGTCAGCCTCATGAATATTAATTAGGCGACTTAATGTCCGTGAGATGCTGAAAAGCCTAGAAGGGGCACTAGACAGGATCAGCATTTACCGGTTGCGTGTTTGTTTGTTGGCTTCCGACACATCCACTAGTGAGAGATCTTAAAGCTTTATCTCAGTGCTGTAAAGCAAAACAAAGCTCTTGAAATTTAATGATTTTATCAGAGGTTGGTAGAACAAACTTTTATCATTGCTAACAAGGAATTATTATTTTCTTCAATCTGGTTTATGCGGTCCTGATTGAATTCATGATTTCACACCAGTTTTAACATTTCAGGGAATGCAGGACCGTTTAGTCATGAATTCTCATTTTTGCATTGGCAAGTTTTAATCTATTGCTGATAAGAGTACCCCGTTCCTCAAAACGTATCAAATTTCTTAAGATTTTCCTCTCTTTAACATCAAACTGCCTTTTTTTGATGATAAGTAAGATGAGCGGATGTTGTAAAATATCCTTTGTACAGATTCTAGATGGTCCCACATTTCTCATTGTGTTCATCTGAATACAGCTCATCTTCTATCCCAGCAAAATGGGTCAAAGTGATAAACGATCACACACAGCGTGAAAAGAAAAAGCCTACTTTCCTCATTCTACCCCCATTTCTACTCTTATTCACGTCCTATCTGTGGCTTTGATAATAATTGATCATCATAACAATAATAGTATCCATATTAGTGATTAATTCAATGGATTAACACCCACTAAACGGTTTTTATTATGATTTTTTTGTAGGCTTTGTGCTATCTTTTCTTCTGAATCCTACATGCTGAGTTTTCCTCATTTTCGTTGTTCATCTCTATGTTTGTGTGTTATCTGTCAGTGTCTCTGCAGTCAGCCATGACTACACCTCTGATATACTTGTTTCGTAGTGTTTTTTCTTTCCTGCATCACCTGTCATTTCATTGACATGCTTGTTGCTGACCAGCAGCTATGGGCCATTCCACGAATCCCACTGGGTTTTGAGTCAAACCGCTCAAATCCAGATGTCAGATTTGTACACAGCAGGTGTACACCTGGGTTCCTGGTAGTTGGTATGTGTGTGTGTGCATGTGTGTATGGGCACCAAAGGCCACCCCCCACAACTGGGGGATTGTGTCATGGCTGTCGCAAACCTGGAGGACTCACCACGCACACCTCGACCACTGCATGATGGAAGAGGAGGAAGAAGGGAGCTTCCGTCCCCAACCACAGCCTTCTCCTGGAGTTCCGGAGTTTGAGACTGTGCTGGCTATCGAGTCAGCTGCAGCCTCTCCAATGCCAGTGTCACCTTGTGTCACCCTGTTCCTCGGACAAGTACCCCTGCTACAGTCTATATGTCCTACCTAAACGTCAAACAAATCCCTTGGACATCCCCCAAGAATACACATATATTCCCCCATTTATCCCTGGACCATTCCTGCCTTACTCAAGTGATCTAATCTCTTTCTGCGTCTGGGTTCAGCCTGCATTCCGGAAAATGTAAAAATAGTGGTATTGGTAACCTAGTAACCAACAGTTAATCAAACAAGAACCAGAAACTGGAAAGACATCATTCACGGAAAGAGTTGATTTGTCACATGGATTAGACATCATTCATGGAAAGAGTCGATTAGTCACATGGATTTTATGTTCGCTACGTCAGACTTTACTTGGCATGTGTGTACATCTCACATATTTTGCGTCAACCAATTTTCGCACAAGTCAACATGCTGAATGCATCAGATGTTCAGCCAACGAGGGCTGAGCAAGGCAAAGACTCCTAGCAACTGGCCAGAACATCTTATCAGTGTTGGTGAGTTTAACAAGTGTACAAGTCAAGTGAACCATGAAAGGAGAAATTTCCCAGGGCCAATTCCCTCTTCTGTGTCTCTTCCTCTAGACACTCCATTCTTTCCAAACACATCTCTTTACAGTTTCTCTTGGAAACCTAAGTCATATTGGAAATTCTTGTTGATGACACTGTAAATATTTTATATGGGTTCACTTTCAACAAGTTGTTTGGTTGAAATCATGATTTGTTGCTTACATTTTGGCTTACAAAAGGACTTATTGCAACTACGAGTATCACGTCAATCAGGCAAGACGCCAATCACCAGATATATTGCCTAAGCTCTATAAATCTCAACCGAGAGAACAATAGAAAAAATCAATGTCTTGAAATATGCACTCGGCTGCAACAAACATCTGCCATTTCTTGAAGTAAATGGCATTGCTGTCACCCTCTAAGCCCCTGCCACCTACAATCCTTATTTACACATTATCAAGAGAGACTCAAAGGTCATGAATGACTAAAATAGCTCTTCTCTGATTCAGTTTCCTTCTCTCAATCTCTCGTTCTATCATACACCTTCCCACAATCCATTGAGATGAACCCTGTTGCCATGGTTGTGCATTGTGGTGTAAGGAATTGGCGTCAAGCAGCTGCCAGCGAGAGCTGACAGAATTCAATAAAGTTAGATGATGCTGAGCTGTCTGTCTAGGCTAAAAGGAGGACACATCTGGCAGACAAAGCCAGGTTTAACTTTAGTGCAAATATATAGGAAATAAGATATTTATTACAGTATTTTCTGATAAGCTTAGCACCATGATGACGTCAAACTCTAAATAATTTCTCCATATGAAGTTCTAGATATAAATAAATGTAGATTCGAGAAGAGTATAAATATTCAGCCCTGTCAATCATCATTATGAGCTCATATAAGCGGAAGTCTCTGCACCCTCCCATCAACATTTCTTCAAGCATCCCTCCTCCTCCCCATCTCCTCATCCTTTGCTCCTATTCTTCCTCTGTACTGTTCTTTTATAAAGGGGGGGTCTTATCTCAGAGCTTGAGCCAACCCTGAGGTTCCATAGCCTTTGAGGACAGCGAGCCAACTTCATTTACCATTAATTATTAAGACTTTATGGACAGGCGCACTTGTGAATTGTGTGCATGTGGAGTGGCTGTTGTGCATGTTTCATTCCTCACTAAAGAGGATTGAGTTTGAGGCTGCCCCAGAAAGCATCTGCCTATGAAGACAGTGGGCAGTATGGTGACTCATTATGTTTTTTAAACTTGGTTCCAGTATTTTAATTGCAGTGTCGTTGGAGAATTTTTAATTGCCTTTCAGAAGAAGGAAATTTTCCAGAAACCATTCCTAGATGACAATTTTATAAACTTTAAGAAGAGTAGGTTAGATTTTTATCACCTGATTATCAGGCCAAAAATAATTCATGATAACAAAATTATCACAATATCTGTTGAAATCAAATAAATAAAAAAGTCTGCTAAATTTACCATTAACTTTGATTATTTTCAGGGTTTTTTCTTTTTTGGATATTAAATCACATTAAGTGTGCGGAGGAGGAGAAAGAATTTTTAACCGTTGTGGTTAAGACAAAATTATTGTCAGACTGAATTTTTAAAAAATCTATATTATATTAACTGTAGGTGTCTGGCCCGATACAAAATTCATGTACTCGTTTTTGTTACTGGTAAAGATACGCTGATACCAAAGACCGATATCCCACGTGACATATCTGACAGAACTAACTGAAATTTGTGCTCTGAAAGTTTGTGACAAGAAAATAAAATTATGTTTTTTTTATAATGTGTTTGAGGCGTAGTTGTTTGTAATAAAGAAGCTGTTCTATTTTGTTAGATTCAGTGTTTAAAAATGGCCAGCTACAAACAGTGCCAGCATTGGTATCGGCTCTTACCAGAAAAAAATATTGGTACTCGTACTCTCGTCTTTAAGAAATGGTATCGGAGCATCTGTCAAATATTGACAATTCTCAGTATATTGCAAAATATTGTGACACCCAGTGCAAGTATATTTAACCTGTTAAAAGCTTTTATATGATTTCATATAAAACAACGCATCATTAAATTAATAATTTGTTATGTTAATAGTGTTGCTTGGAATTTATATAAAATTACTAAACAAAATTAATTCTATAGATTTTCCCGGCAAAACCGTACCAAGTCCGTAGTCTGTACAACCTAGGAAGGTAGAGTCATGCATTTCATGATTTGGTTCAAGCTTTTCCCAAAGTGGCATTTAAAACATAAAATTTCTGACATATAATCACTCTGAAGCTTTCTTTTGGCTGATGGTCTTCCAGAACACCCTCTATCACGGTTGCAATTCAATGTGAAAATGTTAAGAATTTAATTTAAGCTCGTCTATTTGGTTGTGGGAGAAATACAGCACACAGATTCACTCAAGGTTATCAACACAAAAAAAACTCATGAATTTCTGATGGGATGCAAATGTCACTTACAAGAGCCCACCGAGTTCATCCACTGAGACAGTGTTGACAAAAGCCAATATAATAAGTGACAAATTCATTAGAGGTGCTGTCAAAACAGCGTTGTTCGATGCCGCAATTAAACTCACATTTTACAGACGGAAGAAGAAAGGCACTGTCTACTTTCTTCACATCACACAAGTGTTTTAATAGAGCTATTATGAACAGCACAGAATGTATACGTCTGATGTAAACGCTGTTTTATCTAAGATCCTGATAAATACTTTTGTTTTTTATTATCTTACTGCTCGAACAGGCTATACAATGATCTGAAAGCAAATGGATTTGGACTTTTTTTTTGAAGTGGCTTTGAAGTTGAATGAGGACCTGATTCCATCAATTACGTCATCTGTTCTTGGAACACACAGATCTATTGTCAGCACTGTAATTGCTATAATGGGTGTTAAAGACATGGAGTATCATAAGGCTTAGAGTTGTTTCAAGGAAGTGAAGAAAATATACATCATAGAAAGACAACAATGAGGATTTTTCTGATGATCTTACCGCTCTGTCGCATATAATATATTTTCAGTTTGAAGCATTGAGATGCCAAAGCACAAGAACAAATTTTGGAATTGAATGATTTTTGGAGCTTTTAGCCTGACTCGAAAATGAACCAGGGGCCAATTTTTCCCTCAGAGGGCATAAAAGATTCACTCAATGCCAGCTTAATAATACATTATCTATAACTCATCTTCTCGCTTTCTCATTCTGTCTCCGGTGGCCAGTGGAGGGAGAACATAGATATTTCAGAAAATGCAGGTCGTTTGAGTCTCAACTAGCTATATTTATATCTCTGTGTTCATCAGCACACAATTTTTATAGCACTACTTGTGAAGACTTATGTAAAAATATGCCAGCACTGACAATATCCACTATACTTAAAACCATAGTTACTGATACTGTGAAAATCTGATATTGTGACAGCGCTGTTAGCAAAAAAGAACAGTGAAACTGATGCTATATCATGCATTTTGACTTCTTCACACTGTTAAACCTACCTCCCATGCCTAACATGGTCAACTTGTCAAAAACGAGTTGGACGTATGATGCAGTATTTCTGTGAATGGTAACACTCCGCCAGCATTCATGCAGGTTTGGGAAGGTTTTTTCAATCATGATTTTCCAAAACGTAAATTCAGCTGTTTCTTTGTTCACGGCATTTCGGTGATGACTGTTATACAAACTGTGTATAAACGCTGGACTTGCAGATCGTTTAAAACTGCTAGACGTAGCAGTCCCATTGCTTAGAGATGTCGGACTCGGTGAGTGAATTGAAAACCTATTTTCAAAGCTTGCATAACAGTGGAACATATTCATTGACACAATTAACATGCAAACTTGATGGTAAAGGACAGATTAAAATGATCAAGGGTATAACATCACATTGAAGCCCAAGTTTTAATTATGACATTATATATATATAAGCGGTTTTCTGTATAAGCGGCGCAATCACCATTCATCTTTTATAGATGGCCATTGCTATGTGACGGAAATGTGGCTTTGCACTAATCCTTTAGGAGTTGTTTCTTTTTGTGTATGCGAGAGAAGAAAAGAGACATAGCAATAAAATAAAACCCAAGGGTGTATCTACTCTGCATTGATAGTATTGTTTTTCTCCTGATGAAACCACACCAGACAGGCCTTTTAAAGTCTCTGCAAAAAAACACATCTCGAGCTGATCTGAAATCTGTTGAGCTGGCTGATTGGGAGAACCTGTACTAAGCAGAAGTGAAGGTTGGATTCCCATGTTATGGACTGATGGAGATCAACCATCTGATGTTGTGCTTCATATAAAGAAGTTTTTCAATGCTGTTCCAATGAATGAGCTTGAAATGCTTACTGCATCTTTTCTGTTGTGATTCAATTATTTATTCTCAAGTTACTGCGGAAAACACAGCAGGGTTTACTAAGGTGATTCTATGATGTGTCTAGGGTGTTTTGAGTGTTTTTTCACATTTTGCCTCAAGGTGTTCTTGATGGTTGCTTACTGGCTCACAGTTTCTTTGAGATTTATAAATGACTTGGGCTTTGCTTTTAATGTTTACATCATTTTTCCAAAAAGATTGTATACAAGTGAAACCACATAAACAAACACAGAACTACAGTATAACGATGAGGAATGTATTAACTGCTTTCGATAAGATAAAAACGTGTCGAAAATTCTGGTAAACTTGTTTACTTACTCAACTCAACTCAACTCAACTTTATTTATATAGCGCTTTTTACAATTTTCATTGTTACAAAGCAGCTGTACATGAGACACATTTAATACAAGTATGAATTCTAAAGCAGCCCCCCCGGCCAGGCAGATAGTGCAAAACAATATGCAAACGGTGGTGAGGAACCCAAAACTCCCATCGAGAAAAAAAACCTCAGGGGAACCCAGGCCCAACCAGGGGATTCCAGTTCCCCTCTGGCAAAAGCTGCTGCCTCTGCACAAGCTCAACAGTGCTTGCACAACAAGGCTTAGTAAAAATATAAAAATTAAGGATTAAAGATTATCATTAACAATCTAATAGCATTTGAAATGTTGTAGGAAAAACAAAGTTGTCGCGTCCTTTATCCAGCTCTATCCTCTTAGCACTTGTCAGGTCACCGCTTTCCATTCTCAGCTCTGCCATCAGGTCTGGGCATGAACTGCATCCTGCGGTAACCTTGGAACAAAGAGACAAGACTGGCTGAGAGTAGAGTACTGTTCTGCACTCTTTGATGCAACAAGTGCATCATTTGTTGTTGGATGTGTTCCTGGTTCCGGTTGATCTAGATAATGCAGCCTAAATCCTCTGAGGATTAATATTATGGAGGTGTAGTGTATGCAAGATTAAAAAGATGAGTCTTTAGTCTAGATTTAAACTGACAGAGTGTGTCTGCCTCCCGGACCGTGCAGGGAAGAATATTCCAAAGTTTAGGCGCTAGATAAGAAAACGATCTACCACCTGCACTTGATTTTGAAATTCTAGGTATTACCAACTGACAGGACCCCTTAGAGCGTAATGTACGTGGAGGTCTGTAGTACAATAGAAGTTCATTCAAATACTGCGGCGCTAGACCATGTAGGGCTTTATAGGTAATAAGCAAGATCTTAAAGTTAATGCGATGCTTTATAGGTAACCAGTGCAAGGTTGACAGAACCGGGGTTATATGCTCATACTTTTTTGTACGTGTAAGAACTCGAGCTGCCGCGTTTTGAACCAGTTGCAGTTTTTGTAATAGGCCCGCAGGGCAACCACCTAGAAGTGCATTACAGTAATCTAGTCTTGATGTCATGAATGCATGAATTAATTTCTCTGCATCTGAAAGTGACAGTATATGACGTAATTTAGATATATTCTTAAAATGGAAAAATGCAATTTTACAGGTGTTTGCGACATGGCTTTCAAATGAGAGAGTACTGTCGAATACAACGCCAAGATTCTTAGCTGATGACGAGGATTTTATGGAGCATCCGTCAATCGTTAAGCAGTATTCTTGGTTGTTACGCATAGCAGTTTTCGGTCCAGTAAGTAACACTTCTGTTTTGTCCGAGTTTAGTAGTAAAAAATTGTTACTCATCCACATTTTTAAGTCAACTATGCAATCCTTTATTCGATGAAACTGCTGGGTTTCATGAGGCATCGAGGAAATATAAAGTTGAGTATCATCAGCATAACAGTGAAAGCTAATTCCGTGTCGCTTTATTATATCTCCTAGAGGTAGCATGTATAATGCGAAGAGCAGGGGTCCCAAGACTGAGCCCTGTGGTGCACCGTACTGGACTTGTGATTTGCGGGACACCTCATTGTTTATTGCTACAAATTGAAAACGGTCGGATAAATAAGACTTAAACCATTTCAATGCTATTCCGTTAATGCCAACGTAATTTTCGAGTCTATGTAGAAGTATGCTGTGGTCAATGGTGTCAAATGCAGCACTGAGGTCTAGCAGCACCAATAACGAAATACAGCCACGGTCAGACGCTAAAAGCAGATCATTTGTAACTCTGATCAAAGCAGTCTCTGTACTGTGACATGCTCGAAATCCAGACTGGAATTCATCATTAATGTCATTCCTTTGGAGGAAGGAGCATAATTGAGTTGAAACTACTTTTTCCAGAACTTTAGATATAAAAGGTAAATTCGATATAGGCCTGTAATTCCCTAGTTCTTTAGGGTCGAGTTTGGTTTTTTTTAAAAGAGGCCTTATAACAGCCACCTTAAATGCTTTAGGCACATGTCCTAATGTCAGAGATGAGTTAATAATACTAAGAAGAGGATCTATAATTTCTGGGAGCATTTCTTTCAGTAGTTTTGTAGGTATAGGGTCTAGCACGCATGTTGTTGATTTGGATGATCTAATGATTTTAGAGAGTTCATCGTGATCTACTGTAGAAAATAATTGCAATTTCTCCTTAGGGGTGCTGTAGTTAGTTTGTTCAGCGGATTTCACTACAGGTTGCATTGTTATAATTTTTTCTCTTATATCTTGGATTTTACTCGTGAAGTAGTTCATAAATTCATCACTGTTATGCTGATAATCAGAATCTGACGTCGATGACAACTTATTTTTTGTTAATTTAGCCACGGTGTTAAATAAGAACCTAGGGTTGTGATGGTTTTCCTCTATTAGTGTTGAAAAGTAGGCGGATCTAGACGTTTTTAATGCATTCCTGTAATTTCGAGTACTATCCTTCCATGCTATACGAAATACCTCTAAATTCGTTTTCTTAAAGTTGCGCTCCATTTTACGGGATGCCTTTTTTAGAGTCTGAGTGTGTTCATTATACCACGGTGTTGGGCTGCTATTTTTAATTTTCTTTAAACGCAGAGGAGCAACTATGTCTAATATTTCCGAGAAAGTAGAGTTAAAATTTTCAATAGTAGTGTCAAAATCGTCAACGTTATTACTCATGCTAGATATTTTAGACAATTGAGGCAGATTATCGAGAAACGTATCTTTGGTAGTTGAAGTGATCGTTCTACCATATTTGTAACAAGGAGTTTGATTTGCAGCCGTAGGCCATTGAAGCAAACATAATATCAGATGATGATCCGAAATATCTTCACTCTGCTGAACGATTTTAACATCGTCCACATTTATACCATAAGAAAGTATTAAATCTAAAGTATGATTACGAAGGTGAGTGGGTCCTGACACATGTTGACTAACGCCCATGGAGTTAAGAGTGTCTTTGAAAAACCAGTCCCAAGGCATCTGTATCATTGTCTACATGGATATTAAAGTCACCGACGACAAGGACTCTATCTGCGGCCAGTACTAGTTCTGATAAGAACCCACCAAAATCTTTAATAAAATCTGTGTGGTGCCCTGGAGGCCTATATACAATAGCTAGAATAAATTTTAAAAATGTTTTGTCCTTTGTATTAGGTGTCGATACGTGAAGTACCATGACTTCAAAAGAATTTTATTTAAAATTAGACTTCTGAGAGGTAATAAAAGAATTCTTGTAAAGTGCAGCGACACCTCCCCCTCTACCTTTTAGACGAGGCTCGTGTTTATAGTAATAATCATGGGGAACGGATTCATTTAGAGTAATAAAATCATCTGGCTTTAGCCATGTTTCTGTCAAACAAAGCATGTCTATTTTATGATCGGTTATCAAATCGTTAACAAAAAGTGCTTTATTTGAGAGAGATCTAATATTAAGCAATCCGAGTCGTAACAGCTGATTATCTGTATTTTGTTCATGTTTGATTTGTTTAACGTTTATTAAATTACTTTCAAGAGGTTTACGCAATATCTTATGTTTGCTAATCCGGGGGACAGACACAGTCTCTATTTTATGTTGTTTGTAAAAAGGGATTATTACATGTTGTATATTTTGTGTATTCTGTAACGCGAGACGGCAAGCAGACAGTTGGTTAAGCCATTCTGTCTCCTTCCTGACCTGGGCCCTAGGTAGTCAGATTTTAGCATTATTAAGACTGTGTGCCAAATTTCTAGAGAGGAGGGAAACCCCATCCCAGGAGGGATGGAGACCATCTCGTTTCAACAGGTCAGGTCTGCCCTCAAAACTCTTCCAGTTATTTATAAAATCTATATTATTCTGCAGGCACCACTCAGACAGCCAGCCATTTAATGATGATAATCTGCTATAAATCTCATCACCACGGTAAGCAGTAAGGGGGCCAGAGAATATTACAGTGTCTGACATCGTTTTTGCGAGCTCACACACCTCTTTAATATTATCTTTAGTGATCTCCGATTGACGGAGTCTAACGTCATTTGTGCCGACATGAATAACAATCTTACTGTATTTACGATTAGCCTTAGCCAGCACATTTAAATTTGACTTGATGTCAGGCGCTCTGGCTCCCGGTAAACATTTGACTATGGTGTCTGGTGCCTCTATGTTAACGTTCCGGACAATAGAATCACCGATCACTAGGGCACTTTCAGCAGGTTTCTCAGTCGGTGCGTCACTGAGCGGGGCAAACCTGTTAGAGACTTTAATCGGAACGGTTGAGTGATGTTTTGTCCTGCGACTATGCCGTCTCACCGTCACAAAGTTTCCCAGCTGCAGGGGATTTTCAACCGGAACCGAGCTGTGTTTTCTACGGTTCTTACACTCTTACTATCCTCAAATAAAGATTGGATGCGAGACTCTAATTCTAAAATCTTCTCCGTCAGCCTAACTACTTCCCTGCATTTATCACATGTAAAACCCTCGCCGCTGACAGAGAAGGCTAAACTAAACATATGACATGAGGTGCAAGTAACAACAATAGGAATAGAAGCCATAACTCACCGGGTATGAAGTGCAATCCTAATTTACCAAGGTTGCTTGCTGAGTCTTAGTATATACGCTTAAAAAGAGAAACAGTTAGCACACAAGACAAATAGGGGGAGATGATATTCCACACTGTAAACAGAAGGCAAGCTAACACGCTAATATGCTAGCGGCGTTACGCTTCAATTAATATAGATTTAGAAAATAAAGTTATAAATAATTCAGCAACGACAATGATAGGTAACTATAGTAAAATACACTAATATTTAGACCAGGAACAAATGTGAGGTGGACCAAGTGTCAGAGGATACAAACTAGCCGCCGGCAGCGATGCAATCAGGTGTGCAACAGGTGTCTCACTTATACACTTATACACATCTACATCTATGCATCTATGTCACATTTTATGAAACCCATAAATATTTATGCAGGGGTTTCGAATGAGCTTCAACATCCAACTCTTCACTTTCTCTTGCCCAGAGTCAGTGGAAAAGTTTCTTGGAGATCTCCGGGCATGTTTCCTTCCCTTTCATCAGACCATATAAAATAAATATTGACTGTCAAATTCAGTCTTCATCACAGTTGAGTGAGAACAGATACAGAGACAAGACCAACCAGAAACACTGAATTTAGATGCACTGGAAAATGTCCACAGATCGCCCAACCACCACCACCTTAGAGAAAAGTATATTTTTTGTCAATCCAAGCCAAACTTTTTGGGCTATCAAATAAGAGTCCCTGCCTGAATAAAAATACACTCTCAAAGAATTGCTTTGCAACATCTGGATCAAGTAATAAGTATCTTTGTCTCCGGCTATGTGCATTAGATATTATACAACACATTAAAAGTATTAAATTATGCATTATGTAATGGGGAAGTTACCGCATACTGTGAAACAGAGTGAGAAATTTACAAGTCACAAAACACACAAGCTGTTTTGTCCAGAATAAATAGCATATTATATTATAAAAACCTTGATTAAAGAGAAATATATCAGTTATGTAAGAGGAACGCATCTTCATCACTCTAATGGGTTCTTGTGAGAGGTAAGAATCTTATTTTAATGTGCTTATAAGCATAAAGCGATTCATTCTGGAACAACATCTGGTTAAATCTGACTACCTAGGGCCCAGGTCAGGAAGGAGACAGAATGGCTTAACCAACTGTCTGCTTGCCGTCTCGCGTTACAGAATACACAAAATATACAACATGTAATAATCCCTTCTCACAAACAACATAAAATAGAGACTGTGTCTGTCCCCCGGATTAGCAAACATAAGATATTGCGTAAACCTCTTGAAAGTAATTTAATAAACGTTAAACAAATCAAACATGAACAAAATACAGATAATCAGCTGTTACGACTCGGATTGCTTAATATTAGATCTCTCTCAAATAAAGCACTTTTTGTTAACGATTTGATAACCGATCATAAAATAGACATGCTTTGTTTGACAGAAACATGGCTAAAGCCAGATGATTTTATTACTCTAAATGAATCCGTTCCCCATGATTACTACTATAAACACGAGCCTCGTCTAAAAGGTAGAGGGGGAGGTGTCGCTGCACTTTACAAGAATTCTTTTATTACCTCTCAGAAGTCTAATTTTAAATACAATTCTTTTGAAGTCATGGTACTTCACGTATCGACACCTAATACAAAGGACAAAACATTTTTAAAATTTATTCTAGCTATTGTATATAGGCCTCCAGGGCACCACACAGATTTTATTAAAGATTTTGGTGGGTTCTTATCAGAACTAGTACTGGCCGCATATAGAGTCCTTGTCGTCGGTGACTTTAATATCCATGTAGACAATGATACAGATGCCTTGGGACTGGCTTTCAAAGACACTCTTAACTCCATGGGCGTTAGTCAACATGTGTCAGGACCCACTCACCTTCGTAATCATACTTTAGATTTAATACTTTCTTATGGTATAAATGTGGACGATGTTAAAATCGTTCAGCAGAGTGAAGATATTTCGGATCATCATCTGATATTATGTTTACTTCAATGGCCTACGGCTGCAAATCAAACTCCTTGTTACAAATATGGTAGAACGATCACTTCAACTACCAAAGATGCGTTTCTCGATAATCTGCCTCAATTGTCTAAAATATCTAGCATGAGTAATAACGTTGACGATTTTGACACTACTATTGAAAATTTTAACTCTACTTTCTGGGAAATATTAGACATAGTTGCTCCTCTGCGTTTAAAGAAAATTAAAAATAGCACCCCAACACCGTGGTATAATGAACACACTCAGACTCTAAAAAAAGCATCCCGTAAAATGGAGCGCAACTTTAAGAAAACGAATTTAGAGGTATTTCGTATAGCATGGAAGGATAGTACTCGAAATTACAGGAATGCAATAAAAACGTCTAGATCCGCCTACTTTTCAACACTAATAGAGGAAAACCATCACAACCCTAGGTTCTTATTTAACACCGTGGCTAAATTAACAAAAAATAAGTTGTCATCGACGTCAGATTCTGATTATCAGCATAACAGTGATGAATTTATGAACTACTTCACGAGTAAAATCCAAGATATAAGAGAAAAAATTATAACAATGCAACCTGTAGTGAAATCCGCTGAACAAACTAACTACAGCACCCCTAAGGAGAAATTGCAATTATTTTCTACAGTAGATCACGATGAACTGTCTAAAATCATTAGATCATCTAAATCATCAACATGCATGCTAGACCCTATACCTACAAAACTACTGAAAGAAATGCTCCCAGAAATTATAGATCCTCTTCTTAGTATTATTAACTCATCTCTGACATTAGGACATGTGCCTAAAGCATTTAAGGTGGCTGTTATAAGGCCTCTTTTAAAAAAAACCAAACTCGACCCTAAAGAACTAGGGAATTACAGGCCTATATCGAATTTACCTTTTATATCTAAAGTTCTGGAAAAAGTAGTTTCAACTCAATTATGCTCCTTCCTCCAAAGGAATGACATTAATGATGAATTCCAGTCTGGATTTCGAGCATGTTACAGTACAGAGACTGCTTTGATCAGAGTTACAAATGATCTGCTTTTAGCGTCTGACCGTGGCTGTATTTCGTTATTGGTGCTGCTAGACCTCAGTGCTGCATTTGACACCATTGACCACAGCATACTTCTACATAGACTCAAAAATTACGTTGGCATTAACGGAATAGCATTGAAATGGTTTAAGTCTTATTTATCCGACCGTTTTCAATTTGTAGCAATAAACAATGAGGTGTCCCGCAAATCACAAGTCCAGTACGGTGTACCACAGGGCTCAGTCTTGGGGCCTCTGCTCTTCGCATTATACATGCTACCTCTAGAAGATATAATAAAGCGACACGGAATAAGCTTTCACTGTTATGCTGATGATACTCAACTTTATATTTCCGCGAAGCCTAATGAAACTCAGCAGTTTCATCGAATAAAGGATTGCATAGCTGACTTAAAAATGTGGATGAGTAACAATTTTTTACTACTAAACTCGGACAAAACAGAAGTGTTACTTACTGGACCGAAAACTGCTATGCGTAACAACCAAGAATACTGCTTAACGATTGACGGATGCTCCATAAAATCCTCGTCATCAGCTAAGAATCTTGGCGTTGTATTCGACAGTACTCTCTCATTTGAAAGCCATGTCGCAAACACCTGTAAAATTGCATTTTTCCATTTTAAGAATATATCTAAATTACGTCATATGCTGTCACTTTCAGATGCAGAGAAATTAATTCATGCATTCATGACATCAAGACTAGATTACTGTAATGCACTTCTAGGTGGTTGCCCTGCGGGCCTATTACAAAAACTGCAACTGGTTCAAAACGCGGCAGCTCGAGTTCTTACATGTACAAAAAAGTATGAGCATATAACCCCGGTTCTGTCAACCTTGCACTGGTTACCTATAAAGCATCGCATTAACTTTAAGATCTTGCTTATTACCTATAAAGCCCTACATGGTCTAGCGCCGCAGTATTTGAATGAACTTCTATTGTATTACAGACCTCCACGTACATTACGCTCTAATGGGTCCTGTCATTTGGTAATACCTAGAATTTCAAAATCAAGTGCAGGTGGTAGATCGTTTTCTTATCTAGCGCCTAAACTTTGGAATATTCTTCCCTGCACGGTCCGGGAGGCAGACACACTCTGTCAGTTTAAATCTAGACTAAAGACTCATCTTTTTAATCTTGCATACACTACACCTCCATAATATTAATCCTCAGAGGATTTAGGCTGCATTATTTAGATCAACCGGAACCAGGAACACATCCAACAACAAATGATGTACTTGTTGCATCAAAGAGTGCAGAACAGTACTCTACTCTCAGCCAGTCTTGTCTCTTTGTTCCAAGGTTACCGCAGGATGCAGTTCATGCCCAGACCTGATGGCAGAGCTGAGAATGGGAAGCGGTGACCTGACAAGTGCTAAGAGGATAGAGCTGGATAAAGGACGCGACAACTTTGGTTTTCCTACAACATTTCAAATGCTATTAGATTGTTAATGATAATCTTTAATCCTTAATTTTTATATTTTTACTAAGCCTTGTTGTGCAAGCATTGTTGAGCTTGTGCAGAAGCATCAGCTTTTGCCAGAGGGGAACTGGAATCCCCTGGTTGGGCCTGGGTTCCCCTGAGGTTTTTTTTCTCGATGGGAGTTTTGGGTTCCTCACCACCGTTTGCATATTGTTTTGCACTATCTGCCTGGCCGGGGGGGCTGCTTTAGAATTCATACTTGTATTAAATGTGTCTCATGTACAGCTGCTTTGTAACAATGAAAATTGTAAAAAGCGCTATATAAATAAAGTTGAGTTGAGTTGAGTTGAGGTTAGTGATTTATTTTAAGGATTGCCATCATACTGAAGATAGAATAAAGTTCACAGCACACATTTAACTTACCTGCTCTTTCTCTCTCTCTCCCCTGTTGAAAAAAACATCATATGCTGGATTAGGTGTGTTTTGATGATGGTTTGACCATTTTACACCAGCAAATGACCATCTGAAACCAGAACATGACCAGCTTAACCTAGCACAAACCAGCATCAGAACATATCAAACCAGCATATGCTGTTTTTTTCAACAGGGTCTCTCTCTCTCTCTCTCTCTCTCTCTCTCTCTCTCTACCGAAATCATTCAACCACATTAGCAAGTATTTTCTTCATTCCTGTTTCTCAGTCTCCCATGGCCTCCCTCACCTCTCACCTGTGCTCTGCCTTAAAAAGGACTGTTACTGTATGTTATGTGCATTTATGAATTAGATTACAACATGCCTGTAATCCCCAGGGCTGTATGTCAGGTGGTCCACATGCACATTTAATATGCATGACAGGCAATTACTCAGGAATGGGACTCTGTCTCATTGTCGGCCAGCTCCCTAGACTCTGTCAATCCTATCAGTGCAGAGAGAGACTGCACATTCCTGTATAAAATTCATCTTGAGCTATGGGGTCATGTGGTTTCATTTTGTCATCTCATTTAGAAGGAAATATCCTATAAAGAGGACGGTGAGGTCAAACACGGCTAGTTGACTCACAATATAGAGATTTACGGTACCAGAGTATGAACGTTTTCTCGAAATGTCACTCATTACTTTTAGAGTCAGAGTGTTTTGAAAAATTCATGATATTCAAATGTCGATGACATAGATTTCTCCCACATGTAATGCCTTATGCCTTAAAGGTCAAGTGTATGAAATTTAGTGGCATCTAGTGGTGAGAATTGCAGCCAAGGGCTCATTCCACAGCTCACCCCTCCCTTTCAGAGCACAACGGTGGCTGATACAGGACTAAGAAATCTTCACATTTCGCTTTTTTGCCGAAGGAAATAACGTTTTTACGAAACATGCTCTGTAGAACACTACATTTTAGTTAATTTTCGGCTGCTGTGGAAACAACATGGTGACATGACCCGAGCTGTATGTAGATAGAAATTGCTCAGTCTAAGGTAATAAAAACATAAGTCTTTATACACCTCTGAACACACAGTTATGTAGATTATATTGCACTTCTGTTAAACAGATCCTCCAAAAAATGTGTATAACCAATCAATATTGGCTACCATTGACTTCAATATTGACACAAAACTGAGACTTTTTTTTCAAAAAATCTTCTTTTGCGTTCCACATAAGAACACTGTGAGTTTACTTTAGCATGAGGAGCAAAGTTTAATGATGAAGGCGGGATGAGAGCCGTGAAGCAACAAGGTGGGCCGGTGGCGTGAGTGAGAGTGGGAATCAGCTGTGCGCACACTGGTCCCGCATTTCACGGAGGAGATCGGGAGCATAAGAGGAGGAGAGGACTGCTGACGAGAGAGGACCAGGCCCGGACATGTTGTTAGTTTGTATTTATGTTCTTGTGGCCTTTAACATCCGCGATATTGTTTGTTTATTTTGATTTAAGTTTGTTTAACGTTCGCCGCTTCCCGTCTCCTTCCCTATTTTGAATGTACTACACAAAGATTTGGTAAAGAAATGTCCCTACAGTGAAAGTAAAAGTGTTAACCATCTACATTGTTCCCGCAATTGAAATTGATTTCAAAACATACTCAATAACGTTTATTTCAAATACAGATGTAGAAAGTTCTGTGTTGTTTAGGTTTAGCTTTAGGGTTAGAGGATAGACTACGTTTAACCCAAAAAATTGTTGTTCCAAACCTGTATACATTTCTTTGATCTGATTAACACAGAGAAAGATATTTGGAAGAATGTTAACAGCGGACAGTTCTGATAAAATTTTGGTATTTAAACAATTGTGTAATATTTATGTTCTGCTGAACACAAAAGAAAATATTTTGAAGAATTTAGGAAAACAAACCGTTCTGGGGCACCTTTGACAACCACTTTTTCCTACTACAGTAGTCAATGATGTCCATGGAGTGTGAGTTGCAAACATTTTACCAAATATCTTTCTTTGTGTTCAACAGAATAAAGAAACAGATTTGGAACAACTTGGGGGGGGGAGTACTTCATGACAAAAGTTTTATCTTTGGGTGGAGTATCCCTTTAAGTCCACACAATGTATAAAAACAAACCTATGTGTGTGCTGGTAGATGTTATCTTTCAAACCCGTATAGCTTCAAGGTAATGGCAGAGCAACATAGATCATAAAAGAGTCAAGGTCTGAAAAACAGATCAGAAATAGGACACTGGGCAGTGGCCACTGGGTTAGAAGTAACTCAATCTCACACCTGAATGAATGAACTTGAACAGTACATGTACAACAAACTGTACAAAAAGGACTATACAATACAAGGAATGTTCCATGACTCCTCAAAAAAATGTGGAGGTGTGAGTGAATGAAAGTGTGGGAGAACTGAAGCAGTCAGGCTCCTAAATGACAAGAAACGCCATCAAAAAGCTGAAAAGTGCTTCAAGTAAATCGATAGCTTTTTTTGTGAATGAAAGACTGTTATTTTGTAGTTTGGAGCTTGTTTGACATATCGTTTTAAACCTCACTTTTTGAAATGTTTTGCTGGAACAGTGTGCCTAAACTCTCCAAAACATTTTGTTATATAAAAGCAATGGCATTCACATTTTTTGGGGGGGTCACTCTAGATGGAAACAAACACTTTGAGACCTTCTGAAGCGCTGGTTATGAAGCACCCCTGTGTTTAACTTGATTCAGACACGAATTCTTCCTTTCTTTGATCTGGAATGCAAAATATTCTGGAGAAATTGGCTTTATGTGGATCCTGCGTCTCTGCTTTCATGTATTTGGGTGTAAGTGGCGTATAGAGCATGACACACACACATAAGATCGATGACACACACACACACGCACACATAAACAATGGCCCCAATCCCTCTCATGTTTTACTAGATGAATCACAGACAAAATTTGAGGATTGTTATGCGAAAGAATATAAAAAGATGTACATCAAAGGATCTCTCCACATTTAGGTCAGCCGTAGGCCTCTCGACTCCCAGCACCCTCTTGGTTTCTGAAGTTAGCACTTCTCTGTAAACCTCTGCTGAGGAAGGACAGCTCAGATCTATATCTTATGATCTAGAAATGAGACGTCTCTGCTAGTCTCTGCCACAAGCAGTCGTGGCCACGGCTAGAGCTTCAGACAAGCCATTTTGTTCATTTAATGAAGTGTCAGCAAATCTGCTTTGGGCCTGATTGTCTAAAGGAAGCCATCAATAAAAAAATCTTGGAGAGGTTAAAAAGTCGCCTAGATATCCTTCTTGCAAGAAACACAACAAAACTGAAATTGAACTTGGACTTTGAAGTTAAATCCAGAACTCAGAAATCCTGGAAGTCTGGTTCAGTTGCAGTGTCACGGCAGTTAACGTTTCACCATCAACCAATCACATTTTAAGGATGTGATTTTCAATCGTGATGTGGCGTATGTGTTCCGAAATCTCTCTTTTCAATTTTCCGAAAGCTGTAGCCACAAAACTAAGCTCTTGATTGGCAGCTTCCATCTTAACCTGCATTGAACTGTCACTACTACTACTGTAAACTACAGTTTTTTTTGTGTTTTTTTTTTGCTCTGTCACAGGCACTCAGACTCAATATAGGAACGATGTAAAAAAAAAGCATGTGACTCATTGAGACGATGCACAACACCATTTATGTAATCACAGCTGTGTCCCACGCGCCTCTTAAACTTCACGAGTATGCAAATTCAAACCGGCATCAAATATGCACCAGTATGTGACTAAGATTGTGATGCTGAGTGATTTTGGTTACAGAGACGATTGTGTTAGCGGACAGGACAAGGGCAGTTACGTAAGCACGCATGAGAGAGATTTACAGAGCAAGACCTGCTGGAGCGTAACTGTGCCATTTACCAGGACTCACTGATGCTGTTGTAATTTTGATGTTTCTTTACTTAAAGAAACACTGCTGTGATAGCGAAACAAAACCCATCCATCACCACACAATGAGCACATGCATAGCACAGCAGATGCACACGCATGCACAAATAAGTTGATATTTATATGATAATTACATAGTCATGTTTTTCAAAGCCATTGGAGTGCAGTTATTGTCTGATTGTGCATATGTTAAAGTGCTAACCAGAATCCACAAGAGACATTTACTCAGATCTGAGTCTCATCACACAAAACTGAGAGGAATATTATTGTTGCATATTCATTCTCATAACATTTCTCGTGTAAATGAACACATTCACAGCAATGCGTTGTAAACCGCAGTCGACAGATCAACACCAGCTTTCCTGAGAACAGTATGTAGAATAGAGATGCATCGATACTAAATTTCCCCACTTATACCGATTATTTAGAGCGATATCTATCCTGAATATTGAATGATTATTTCAAAACTTTCAGAATGCTATTACTTCATATCATGGCTATCATTATTGATCATCAAACTGCTGATGTTTCATAACATTTTCTACATACAGAGCACAAATTCATTGCATTTTCCTCTTTTGATTGACAGGATATATCAGCCCTGATCATCGGCTGTCAATAGTATGAAAAACTTTTGAAGACCGATACCGATTGTTGCATCTCTTTTCTAGACCACTATCAGACCCCCTAATGGTAGACCAAGACTAGACCCTGCAGATCTTATAACATAACCAGAATTAGTTGAGCACATAAGACTTTGAAATAAAACAGTATTGAAATTTTTTAATGATATGATTTAGAAAGGAAAATATACTTTTGCTTTATAAATAAATGTCACAATATAGAAACATTTCCTCTTTGTCGTTGTTTGATACCTAAAGTTTCTATCTACTATACGAAAAATGTGTATTTGGATTAACAATTAAGGCAGATATTGACTAGACCCGATTAAAAACGAAAAAATATGTATATATACATAAATAAATCAGCAGTAAACTACAATATAAACCAAAGTACAGTTTATGCTCCGGTCTCATTTAAACAGATAAAAGCAGAGAGCACACACATTTGGTGTGAATCGTGGATCTGGCCTTTCTGCCACCAGGTGTGTTGTCAGCTGTGAGTTACACATGAATGAGTACTGCAGCTGACCCTGGAACAGCCTGCTGATTCATCCACCTGCAGTTCTCTGTTCTACTAACTGCCTCTCTCTCTCTGTCTCAATGCTGAACTTATGAACTTCTACTGCAGTGTTAAAAGATTGTAAAACGTGCAAACAAACAAGAGGATATTATTAAACAATACTTTGGGATGAGTACGCCCATCTAATCTTGTACCAGTATAAAAGCATCCTTTCTTTTCAACAACAATTCTTTCCGCATCCCTTCTCCTACACTTTTCTTTTTTCGATCTTCTTTTATATAAACATCAGCAAAACCGAGCTCTCAGTATAGCAAGTCCCAATTGTTTACTGTACGCTATCACTGTGTCTATACCAGATGCAGCGCGATGCGACTAAAGACAATAGAACGCATTAGAACCCTTTATAAAAAAAATGGGTCTACACTGGATGTGGTGCGATGCAACAATTAGATTATATAAGTACACAAACTCATAAAATGCCACAGAATATGTAACCATGGCTACTCACACAATAAACTCAAGCATAAGAACATTTATAAATTATATAATTCTAATAATTATTAATTATAAAATAATTAATAATTTAATAATAATTACAATAAAGTAATACTAATAACTAACAAATTATTATAAGACAGAATATATATACTGTGCATATTATTTTAAAATGTATAAACACAAACACATACATGCATATATTTAAGAAAATTATTAAATATAAAAAGTAATAAACATTTAAATATAATTTCAATTATTGGTAAATATAAATAAATACATCAAAATATTTCCTAAACATGTATGTGTATGTTTTTGTGTTTACAAATATGCACAGTACACAGACATATTATATGAACAAAAACTTTTACTCTGGAAGCGATTAATCAGGATAAATAGTTTGACAGTGCTACTATATATTAACAAATAATGTTTGGCAGAGATTTAAAATCATAATAAAAAGCTTTTGATATTTCGACACAATTTCAGGGCAAAAATTTAACTATTATACAATGTGGCTCATTTTTGCTACTTTGTATGAATTCGTATGATCTTCGCAGTGACGTTATCGGTTTAGAGATGCGGTTAGAGATGGGGCTTCAATATTGCTTTTTTCTAGTAATCGTATCTTTTTGCATGATTCAGACAAATAAGCCACCTTGTAAAATAGTTAAACTCCCATGAGATCAGTTTGGATATTTCTACGGTCTGGTGTAGTTGGGTAGTGACAGATCTCAAGTAATTTCCCTCTGTAGACAGCGTAAAATTCCTTCGAAACTAATTGAAATGCCATTCAAAATGAATATAGAAGTCTATGTGTGTGTGTAAGCGAATACAGGTTGATGCTTCAATCTCGAGCTGGCTAAATTGCTGATTTGTTTTTCCATAATTAGACCTAATAAATGACCAACTACAGGAAAGCAATCACATTAATCAAAGTGCAAATACTTACGAATGAATCACGGCATTTAATGGGAACAATTTCCATAATCTACAACACAGATTCATTTGTCCCCCCGCTGAGAAAAAGTCGCGCAGGATGTAGAACAGAACATATTTCTCTCAGGGCGAAACAACGTTATCTTCCTGTAATTATAATAAACAGTATATCAAGTCAAACAGTGTAGCAGAAGAGCATCATTTCATCCGTGAACTTCAGTGTGCAGGGAAGGTCATTCACACATGAGCACACACATTATAAATGATGGTCATAGATGAATTTTAAAAAAAAGTGGAGAAATTGCTTCCGACTACAATCTGCATTTCACATCTACTCCTCATATTACCCTTCAATCATATCTCCTCCTGGGAGACATAATTATCGTAGCGGTTCTGCTGTTGAGGTTTGTTCTCTGTATCCAAAAACTTGTCATCCCAACACCTGTGGTCGAAGAAATGCACTATTCCAATCAGTATGTATTGGTGACAAATGTCACCAAAGCTAAGTATCCCCAAATCTCACAGGATTTCTCTGGTAAATGATTAATAGACCACTTCACGACTTTCCATCAATGAAACATTCACAAGCTGGAGTGACGTGATGCCATAGGAGGCGTGTAAGAAATCCGGGATAAATTACTTAAAAATTTATTACGGGAAGTCGAGGCAAATATATATTTTATTTTTTTACCTTTCACTTAGATGAAATGAGAAATTACCATTTTTATGGAATATTGCAGTGCTAAATGATTTAGTCTTTATTATTAATGGTGATTTTTTTCACGATTCAGATGTTATTTTAAAGATGCTTTAAAAAAATAGTGTGTTTGGAGTATAAACTGAATCTCACACTTGCAAAGAATTTAAAGGTCTAGTGTGTAATTTGTTTGTTGGATCTATTGACAGAAATGCACTATTATATCTATAACTATGTCTTCAGAGGTGTATAGACTTTACATAATGAAGCGTTATGTTTTTATTAACTTTAGCTACCTTGAGTTTACCTTGAGTTTACAAGCTTACACCGCAGGTCCCCTTCCATTCCACATGTTGTTTCTACACTACCCCTACTGGACAAACTGCTCTACAGTGCGCGTTTCATAAATATGTTATCTCCTTCGGCAAAGAATCCACCCGCCATAGCACTTCGAAAAGGAGGTGAATGAGCCATTGGTTGCAGTTTGCAACCTCACCACTAGATGCCGCAAAACATCCACATTGCACCCTTAAAGAGGCTTGCTAAAAATGGCACAAAACACATGTGCAAAGTTTATGAAGGCAAGCCCTAGGAGAGTGACGACAAAATATTATCATAAGAAAGGATCAACAATTATTAATAAAAGACAAACTTGTGGTCAATGTATATGTTTTATTTCCTGTGAGACTTTATTTGTTTTATTTTCCTGTAAGCTTTGTGCATTTTATGTTTTTTAATGCTGTAGTTTATTATAAATACATATTCCATAATAAGTTTAATTAACGGTTGCTTTTGGTGACAGGTAAACAGTTTAAATTAAAGCAGGTCGAGCAGTTCATTCATGAGTGTTAATCTCTCATAATCTGGAGTGTTGAGTTCACTCTTCACTGCTGTGCTGCTACGTCACTACACTGCACAACAGTGACTCAACAGCCAATCCGAATCCTCCACCCACCTATGTCCTGCGCTCATGGAGGTTATCCGTCACTAACCCTGCCCAGAGGGGACATCTTCATCGGGATGTTCTCTCTCTTTGCCCAGGCATAAAGCTCCACACGTAGTAAACACCTTATACATCACAGCAGGTAGAAGGCAGACCGCCACTGTCTAAATCTTATTTCAGTGTTGTTTAAACCATAACGCACAATTAAATCAGTCATCTGTACACTTCAAACTGGAGCTATTTACATAAAGCAAGCATGCACATTTAGCATTGATGGGGCTGATCGCCAGCTGTGTTCATTAGATTGTTTATATCATAAACATCCCTCCAAACCTGTGTGAATAAAGTTATCCAGCTTCTTAAGCTCATTAGCACTGTCTGGATGTCACAGAAGCATGCGTTTTAAGAGCACTTATTTTGACCCCTACAAGCTTGACTGATCTGCTTAGTGAAAATAGAGACTACTGTAAGTGTGAGTGCGTGCATACGTGCATCTTTGTAGATCTGAATACTTGTAAGGACCAAATCTTTGAAAATGTCTGAAACATGTCTGACCAACTTGCAAGGACATTTATCAAGCAAATCATGTTTTAGTTGAAATCAGATAATGTCAACATGCATGATAGGTTTGAAGTTAGGGGAAAGAAAATAACACTGACCTGTTGTGAAAACAATGTCTATGGTGTCCTTACTAGACGACATATCAAAATATCATTAGCTGACTATAAAAATAATAGTCAATGGAAAGTCCTTGTACTGAATGCCTGTGTGTGTGTCTTTTAGCTAAATATGCATTCTTTCAAAATCAGCCCTTACATCTGTCTGTCCACTTGAAGTTCAAACTCTTTGTGGTTCACAGGACATTTATCATTCGAGCAAGCATAGAGTAAATGCAGATATGCTCACACCAAAATAGAACAAGGCTCATACAAATTCTGCCTTGTCTCTTGTGTGTTGTTGGATGTAATGCTTAACAACACCCAGAGCTGTGCTAAAGAGAGCGTAAACTTGCTCTGTAGTGCTGACAGGTCAGATCCCATAAGAGGATCTGTAATGAGAGGGAAACACCCTTATGTGTCTCTATGAAAAGGATTACTCTGCTACTTGATGCTGATTGGTCGACAGTTATTTTGACAACGAATATCAGCTTTTACCAAGATATTTTTGCGCAGTTGAAAAGTTTTGGGTTGCTTGCAGGGTCTACATTTTCTCATATTCTCAAAAATTGTACAATATAAATAATTACATTCTAATTAATTTGGCAGATGAAATATCATTGTGCCAACAAAATAATTTAGTTGATTAGAGAACAATTTTTTTATGTATTTGAATGGGACAACTGACTCAATAATGAATAAAACAGCCAATAAGAATCCAGAAAAGATGGTGACTCATTCAATATTGTTTAAATAATATTCAGGGCGATGCCCCAAGAAGATGGTTATTAAAATAACAAGAGCATATTTTGTCATAAAATGACTAAGATATCCTAAATGTTTTGTGTTGTTGAATAGAAATGTTTGCACTATAAAAACTGTAAATAATTTTGCTGACAACATTTTTTGAAGTCGCCATGCATGAAAAGGTTGCTGTGGTTAAATTTTGACTAGAGGTCAGTTGCTGTAACGTAATAATTTAGAACATTGATTAGTTGAAGAAATGTGAAAACATAAATGGGGTCATATGGCGCGAATATGTGTTTTCGGTGTCTTTGGTGTGTTCTAAGTTGCCTATGCATGTATTAGACATGTAAAATTGCATAAATTAAAGTGAAATATTCATTTTAGCTGTGACCCCTATAAAATTGTTTGAAATTACTTGTAGAGACTTTGTTAATGTACTTTGTGGTTGTATTTTTATGCAAAAAAAGTGTAGTATTTTAATTGTAATTTCTATTCTGGGGCTATCTAATTTTATATGTTGATGGAATAAAAAATGTGAAGAAAGTGGCTTGTTGACTACAAATGCTGTCTAAAATGGAGTGATTCAACTGGTTAAAACATTTTAAGATCAATTGTGTTGGCTGAGAGCAGATGTGTAGTCTTTGCACAGGTGCACCGTGGCCCACTGACCTTTGTAACCCGGAGGAAACGTTTGACGACAATAAGAGAGTCTGTTGGATATTTGAATGGAAAACCATTCATACTGGAAAAACAAAGACCAGCGTATTTGCAAGCCTGTACAAACAGATACAGCACAGGTCTGCCGTCACATTGTTAGAAACTGGTCACTAGCACAAGCAATGGGATTTCACACATGGCAACAATGACAAGCAAAGCTCCTTAAATCTTCATGGGATTTAGATTGTTTTCTGTGCTCCCGGTGCATGAAGGCATCTTGTCAGCTTATCCTTTAACACGAGTCATGTATTTTGGGTAGAAAGGAGAGATCAGAAGGGCAAATGAAAACTGTGAGTGTGTCCATGTTATACAGTATAAGGTCTCAGGTCTGTCTCGCCGGTCTAAACAACTTGCTGTGCTAATCCAAAAAAAGAACAGATCACTGGGTTTGACAACGTTTATGAGGGTTGTGGCATATTATCCTGAAAAGAAAAAAATAGATATCGTCATCATCATTTTTACAGAAATTTACTGTAATTTTTTACAGATTTTTCTCATGTAAAGCCTAAAAAAATGACTTCAAATTTGCAAGAAAAACAGGCAGACTATGGAATTTTGTGTGAAAAAAGGTTCTTGTTCTGTTATTGTGGTTATGCCAGATGTGTTTGGTTTTTCACAGGATTTTTTTACAGTCTAGCTAACATGGTACAGAAAAAGACCAGAAATTTACAAGAAAAACTGGGGAAGGTTTAAATTTGAAAAACTGTTATTTCACTGAATATATTTTTTTCAGTGCAGGTAGAATAAATGTCCATGAGAAAAAACATTATAGCCTACATTTTGATTCGTTTTTTGCATACATACTGCATGTGAAATAATATTCATGCCAAAAACGTTCAAGGTTCTGGCTATGTGAAACTACACAGCAAATTAAGAGCCGACGGCTGGCTGAGTCATGTTCTAATACCCAGCTAACAATTTTACGTTATAAAAACGTTCCTGTAACGTTTCAATTAAGTTTTAAAAACGTTTATGTTCTAACGTTCTTAGAACGTTCAAAACGTCCAGTTTTTTAGACGTTGTATTAACGTTATTGTTTGGTTCTAAGAACGTTATTCAAAACGTTTTTAGAACGGTTCCATTTGTTGTTATATTAATGTTCTAAGAACGTTTTTAAAAACGTTATAAAAACATTCCATTTGCCATTATAACAATGTTCTAAGAACGTTTTTAAAACGTTCCATTTGCCATTATATGAATGTTCTAAGAACGTTTTCCTAACGTTCACATTAAGTTTTAAAAACGTTTATGTTCTAACGTTCTTAGAACGTTCAAAACGTCCAGTTTTTTAGACGTTGTATTAACGTTATTGTTTGGTTATAAGAACGTTATTCAAAACGTTTTTAGAACGGTTCCATTTGTTGTTATATTAATGTTCTAAGAACGTTTTTAAGAACGTTATAAAAACATTCCATTTGCCATTATAACAATGTTCTAAGAACGTTTTTAAAACGTTCACATTAAGTTTTAAAAACGTTTATGTTTTAACGTTCTAAGAACGTTCAAAACGTCCAGTTTTTTAGACGTTGTATTAACGTTATTGTTTGGTTATAAGAACGTGATTCAAAACGTTTTTAGAACGGTTCCACTTGTTGTTATGTTAATGTTCTAAAAACGTTTTTAAAAACGTTATAAAAACATTCCATTTGCCATTATAACAATGTTCTAAGAACGCTTTCCTAACGTTCACATTAAGTTTTAAAAACGTTAATGTTTTAACGTTCTAAGAACGTTCAAAACGTCCAGTTTTTTAGACGTTGTATTAACGTTATTGTTTGGTTATAAGAACGTTATTCTAAACGTTTTTAGAACGGTTCCATTTGTTGTTATATTAATGTTCTAAGAACGTTTTTAAACACGTTATAAAAACATTCCATTTGCCATTATAAAAACGTTCTAAGAACGTTCCATTTTCCATTATAGTAATGTTCCAAGAACGTTTTTTAAAATGTTATTAAAACGTTCCATTTGCCATTATATTAATATTTTAAGAACGTTTTCCTACAGTTCACAGTTAATTATAAAAACAATATGTTTAAACATTCTTGGAACGTTCAAAACTACCAGTTTTAAAACATTGTATTAACGTTATTGTTTGGTTGTAAGAACGTTATTCAAACGTTCCATTTGCAATCATATTAATGTTCTAAGAACGTTTTCCTACAGTTCACAGTTAATTATAAAAACAATATGTTTAAACATTCTTGGAACGTTCAAAACCACCAGTTTTAAAACATTGTATTAACGTTATTGTTTGGTTATAAGAAAGTTATTAAAATCTTTTAAGAACGTTCCAGTCTCTTGTTATAAAAATGTTCTAAGAACGTTATATAAAACATTAGGAAACTAAAAATACTATTCCGGTTCTTTGTAGCAACAGCAAACAATACATTGTATGGGTCAAATGTATAGATACTATGGATACAAAATCAATGACATGTACAAAGAATCAATTAAATGTATACTTTATATTTTAGTTAAATTCAGTTTATAATATAATTAACTTGCAGATCAAACAGTATTTCCAGTTCACATCAATATAAAACATGAAAAACAATCAAAACAAAACAAAATCAAGAACTTTAAGATTTTTAAATGGATTGAAATTATTCAAAATATTTAGAACATTCATAAAAAAAGGTAGACATGGCAATATTTTTTCATGAAAACAGCTTAAACACTTAAATCTAAAACATAGACAAAAAATAATAAAAAAAAATATTTAAAGATGCAGAGAAATATTTTAAGATGCAGAGATGTATTATACATGACAAAAGTTTTTAAGGATGTCACTGTGACTCCATGTCAGCTTCAATCAACGGGACATCTTAGTGGACCTAAGCTTCAGATAATGTCGGGAGATACTGGAACGACAAAAAGACAACAGTATTGTAAGTGGAAGTTCACCCACAAATCAATTTTGTGTGATTTTTTACTCACCCAGATGACGTTAAACAGGTTTAGAGAACTTCCGGCTTCTTTGGAGCACAAATGAAGATATTTAGGTGACATCAGAGAGACCTCCAGGCCTCCTCATAGACATCATGGTGTCAGTTTTGGCCAAAGTCCAGCAAAGTACTAAATACATGGTGAAATTGGTCCACCCGTGCATAGTGGCTCAGTTGAATTTTTTGAAGCGACAAGAATGCTTTATGTTTGAAAAACAAACCAAACTACCGTTTTGTGTCAGTGTCTGACGAATGTCAGTGTATGCCAGGCGTTCACAAGAGCACTTCTTCTGCATGAAGAAACACAGAGTTGCGCTTCCGTGTTATGAGTAAGAATGCCCAATAGGGGCAATCCCCATGCGTTGTTCGGCACACAAACCTAATACGCATGCGTCAATATGCTCTCATCCAAGAAGAAGAAGATGAAGAAGTGCTCTTGTGAATACACTGAAAAGACAGAGGAGAATATATTGATTAAATCTGTATTTTGGTGTGTTGTTCGCACATAAAGCATTCTCATCGCTTCAAAAAATTTCAACTGAGCCACAATGCACGGGTGGACCAATTTGATGATGTCTGTAGTACTTTTCTGGACCTTAGCAAAACTGACACCATGATGTCTATGAGGAGGCCTGGAAATTTCTCGGATGTCACCTAAATATCTTTATTTGTAGTCCAAAGATGCCGGAAGTTGTATAAACATGTTTAACGTCATGTGGGTGAGTAAAAAAAAAAAAAATCACACAAAGTATAATTTTGGGTGAACTTCTCCTTTAAGTGAGGTGAGATTTAGTATAAAATAACTGGAACACTGTAGTTGCTCATGCAGAAGATCTTATAAAAAAGCGATTTTTTTTTTTTATTGTTTAAGTATTATGAACTAATGATTAGTCAGAGTTATGGACAGGTGTTCCTTTAAGTTAGTATTTGAAGAGTATGCTCCAAAATGAGATAACAATAATTCCAAAATAAAGTTATGTTTAAAAAAATGTATTGTTCATTCCAATTGAGTGATATCAATCAAACTGCAGTTTGTTTGTTTTGATTTAAGACATACTAACTCAAAAAATACAGCTAACTAACACAATGAAACATAATAAAAAAACATGATTTTTGAAAATTGAAAACCAAACTCTTCATTTGTATTTACAACTAATATTCAAACACTGAGCATTACTGCATCAATATAGTCTTGCTATTGTATCGTTAAAAATATTATTTATTGACAAGAGTTTCAATTTTCTACCTTGCGCAAAATAATATTTTAAAGACATTTTTAACATGGCAAATATTGAAAATAATTGAATTTAAATATAAAAAATAATTTAAATAAATAAAAAAACTAAAAGGGGGGAACAAAATGGTCATACCCAGTCCCGGTCAGACTCCATGAGGGATATATTTTGTAAAATTGCCACTGTTAAAGAAATGAGAAAAAACAGACAAATTAATTAATCTGAAAATAAAACAAGCCTGATGCGTTAGAGTGAAAAATATTCTGATAATTTGACAGTTGGTTTGATAACTTTATCTGAAACGGTGGCAGAGTTAAATTAATTTAAGTACATCATATTAAACATAAAAACATGGATTCAGTACCGTATATGAAAACATAATACGCGCAAATGCCTAAATGTCTAATGAATATCAAACGTCAAACTAACTTTAACGCTTTGGGTAAAATTGCGCGTCTTGTTCATCCGGTCATCTAATCTTAGCCCAGTGAAGCCAACGTCGCTACTGGAGATCCGCGCTAGCAGAGTTTAACTCGATCCAACCCTTATCAAACACAAGTCTTGCTATCTGGGTTAATAACGTTAATCCCGAATACACAGATGAGCTTTTTATGGTGTGTTATATTAAGGTTGGAGCTATAAACTCTAACGCGGCCCTCCAGGACCGACGATGCTCTTAGCCGATTTGGTTTGAATATCAAGAAAGTGGTCCAACGAAAAACATTTCGATAAATCAAAAGAGTGAACTAAATGTTCGGGAAAACATCGCCTTAGCAAAAACATTTATCAACGACATTCGACTGTATTCCTTAGTTGTAAATAACGTTAGCCTATAGCTATAGCTAACAGCTCTGTGAATAACGGCCGCAGTTTTCGAGATAATTCAATCCTACGGTTAACCCAATCATAACCTCACTAAAACAATAGTAACTGCTGCAAAACTAAGATTATCAACATTGTTATTAATGTATTTTTCATAGAATCAGCAAAGGTCTCTATGCTTACCTGGAAGTCGAAGTAGCTCTGAAGTCGTCCGTCCGTTAGTCCCGCTGTTTGAAAACGCACGTGGTGTGCTCTCTTAAACCACGCCCATACTATCACGGTCATCAGCATCGTTAATCCTTGAAAGTTTTTCATATGTATTTATATTTTTTAAATTAATGTACATTTATAAGATTATATTTGGTATTATACTGCCTTTGTATCAAATTACAAGAAAAAAAACTAGTTAATGCTAATGTGGGGGTGTTTCTTATGCAGCTTCTGTAAACTTGATTTCATTCTCTCTGCTGACTGCATTCAGTTCTATATTTTTTCCTATTTTGTGGCTATTTTTGGCTATTTGAGCAAATGGGAATGGAAAAAAAAAATTTGTGGTACTCTCCCATTCACTTCAACTTCCGCTGCTGAGAAATGTTGTGGAGTTTGAATAAGTAGTTTTGAGAATTGTATTTCGGATCAGAAATATGAGCAAAAATGAGCGAAAAAAATCTCCTGACAGATTCGCGTAATAGGACTAGTTGGTATAATCGCATTACAGCACAGTTGAATTTCCCAATAAGACATTTCCCATGCCTTATACAGAGGGAAGCAGTCAAGAATATGAATAGAGGAAAGGATGTCTGAGATTGCACTGGTTCGTCAGGTAGCCATCCTCTGTGTCTGGTCATAAATGATTATAATACATAGCATACTTACCTTTCCTTGTCATTATCAGAGAGACATCTCATGAGTTGTGTGTCCCAATTTCATCACAATACCATGCCTTTTGGTGAGGTGCTGCTGATAGTGCCCTTTGTATGGTTCCCATCAATGCGACACATCGTCAGTTGTGCACCTCAGCCTCATTGGGTGTTTCAGCCCTTTATCACAAGACACCCTCAGCCAAGGTAGGCCCACCACAGATTAATCAGACCTGGGTGTGTTGCGCATTGTTACAAGGTCATCTGGCAGAAGCAGTGTGCAGCTATCACAGCAGCTCAAAGGCACCACAGTCGTTTCCTGGCGGCCCTGAGAAATCGAACCGGCAATCTTCTAGTCACGATTCCGACTCTCTAACCATTAGGCCAAGACTACCCAAACCGTTAATGCGCGCTCAGTCCCCCACAGTCCTGTATGGCATACCATTACAACACATTACCAAAATGAACGCAACCAAATACACCAAACCATTGGCTAAGGCTGTTAAAGCCCCTCTGGCTCCGTTAATGTTAGCTCAGACCTCCTGGTCCCATATGGCATCATAAAACAACACTATTTTTTTATGTGGTCACTTGGCAGCCCATATTCCGTCATTCTGTTTCAACCAGAGCCAGTGGCCTAACTCGCAACGAGAGTGGCAAGTTCTTTGACTAGTGTTCGTTTGGTCTTTCCTCTGATCCCCACTTTCTTAAGCAGCCTTATAGTGGAATTGGAAACACAGCCCCTGTAGCCCACTTCCACCGGGGAACACTTTCGATGTCCAGCTCCGATCTTCAGCCTTCGCTGACAAGTTGGCATTAGATTCTTTCTTTCAAATGCTTTGTTAATGACCTCATCCCAAGGTACAGTCAACTCAACTATGAGGACTGTCCTGGCGCTGCACCACAGAACCAAGTCCGGCTGATCGATGGCACTCATTGCTAATGTTTTTTGAATGTCCCCCTAACAATGCAATTATAGCTTTGGTAATGCTTATCCCAACCTGCAAAAAGTCGTCAAAAAGACGTCTGGTGGTGGGTTTCTAAGTTTTTAGAACATTACATTAAAAACGCAAAGGTAACGTTTTTAATCGAAATGTTTTTAGAACGTTTCGCTAACAATGCAACTATAACGTTTTTAATGCTAACGTTTTAAGAACATTATATTAACAAGGCAAAGGTAACGTTTTCAAAGCAAATGTTTTTGGAACGTTTTTCTAACAATGCAACAATAACGTTTTTAATGCTAACGTTTTAAGTACGTTACATTAACAACGCAGAGGTAACGTTTTCAAAGCAAATATTTTTAGAACGTTTTGCTAAGAATGCAACTATAACGTTTTTAATGCTAACGTTTTAAGAACATTACATTAACAACGCAAAGGTAATGTTTTCAATGCTAATGTTTTAAGAACGTTTAGCTAACAATGCAACTATAACGTTTTTAATGCTAACGTTTTAAGAACATTACATTAAAAACGCAAAGGTAACGTTTTTAATCGAAATGTTTTTAGAACGTTTCGCTAACAATGCAACTATAACGTTTTTAATGCTAACGTTTTAAGAACATTATATTAACAAGGCAAAGGTAACGTTTTCAAAGCAAATGTTTTTGGAACGTTTTTCTAACAATGCAACAATAACGTTTTTAATGCTAACGTTTTAAGTACGTTACATTAACAACGCAGAGGTAACGTTTTCAAAGCAAATATTTTTAGAACGTTTTGCTAAGAATGCAACTATAACGTTTTTAATGCTAACGTTTTTAGAACATTACATTAAAAACGCAAAGGTAACGTTTTTAATCGAAATGTTTTTAGAACGTTTCGCTAACAATGCAACTATAACGTTTTTAATGCTAACGTTTTAAGAACATTATATTAACAAGGCAAAGGTAACGTTTTCAAAGCAAATGTTTTTGGAACGTTTTTCTAACAATGCAACAATAACGTTTTTAATGCTAACGTTTTAAGTACGTTACATTAACAACGCAGAGGTAAAGTTTTCAAAGCAAATATTTTTAGAACGTTTTGCTAAGAATGCAACTATAACGTTTTTAATGCTAACGTTTTAAGAACATTACATTAACAACGCAAAGGTAATGTTTTCAATGCTAATGTTTTAAGAACGTTTAGCTAACAATGCAACTATAACGTTTTTAAAGCTAACGTTTTAAGAACGTTACATTAACAACGCAAAGGTAACGTTTTCAAAGCAGATGTTTTTTGAACGTTTTGCTATAAATGCAACTTTAACGTTCTTGATGCTAACGTTTTAAGAACATTACATTAACAACGCAGAGGTAACGTTTTCAAAGCAAATATTTTTAGAACGTTTTGCTAAGAATGCAACTATAACGTTTTTAATGCTAACGTTTTAAGAACATTACATTAACAACGCAAAGGTAATGTTTTCAATGCTAATGTTTTAAGAACGTTTAGCTAACAATGCAACTATAACGTTTTTAAAGCTAACGTTTTAAGAACGTTACATTAACAACGCAAAGGTAACGTTTTCAAAGCAGATGTTTTTTGAACATTTTGCTATCAATGCAACTATAACGTTCTTGATGCTAACGTTTTAAGAACATTAAATTAACAACGCAAAGGTAACGTTTTCAATGCTAATGTTTTTAGAACGTTTTGCTTACAATGCAACTATAACGTTTTTAATCTTAACGTTTTAAGAACGTTACATGAACAACGCAAAGGTAACGTTTTCAATGCTAAAGTTTTTAGAACGTTTAGCTAACAATGCAACTATAACGTTTTTAATGCTAACGTTTTAAGAACATTACATTAACAACGCAAAGGTAACGTTTTCAATGCTAATGTTTTTAGAACGTTTTGCTTACAATGCAACTATAACGTTTTTAATGTTAACGTTTTAAGAACGTTACATTAACAACGCAAAGGTAACGTTTTCAATGCTAATGTTTTTAGAACGTTTTGCTAAGAATGCAACTATAACGTTTTTAATGCTAACGTTTTAAGAACATTACATTAACAACGCAAAGGTAACGTTTTCAATGCTAATGTTTTTAGAACCTTTTGCTAAGAATGCAACTATAACGTTTTTAATGCTAACGTTTTAAGAATGTTACATTAACAACGCAAAGGTAACGTTTTCAAAGCAGATGTTTTTTGAACGTTTTGCTAACAATGCAACTATAACGTTTTTGATGCTAACGTTTTAAGAACATTACATTAATAACGCAAAGGTAACGTTTTCAATGCTAATGTTTTTAGAACGTTTTGCTAACAATGCAACTATAACGTTTTTAATGCTAACGTTTTAAGAACATTACATTAACAACGCAAAGGTAACGTTTTCAATGCTAATGTTTTTAGAACGTTTTGCTAAGAATGCAACTATAACGTTTTTGATGCTAACGTTTTAAGAATGTTACTTTAACAACGCAAAGGTAACGTTTTCAAAGCAGATGTTTTTTTAACGTTTTGCTAACAATGCAACTATAACGTTTTTGATGCTAACGTTTTAAGAACATTACATTAATAACGCAAAGGTAACGTTTTCAATGCTAATGTTTTTAGAACGTTTTGCTAACAATGCAACTATAACGTTTTTTATCTTAACGTTTTAAGAACGTTGCATTAACAACGCAAAGGTAACGTTTTCAATGCTAATGTTTTTAGAACGTTTTGCTAACAATGCAACTATAACGTTTTTAATTCTAACGTTTTAAGAACGTTACATTAACAACGCAATAGCAACGTTTTCAAAGCAAATGTTTTAAGAACGTTTTGCTAACAATGCAACTATAACGTTTTTAATGCTAACGTTTTAAGAACGTTTATAAATTGCAGATAACGTTAAGAAAACGTTCTACAAACGTTATTTCAAGAACATTTTTGATAACTTTGAGAGAGCCTTCAGAGAACGTTAGCCAAAGTTACGGGAACGTTCCCTGTTAGCTGGGTAGGTGCACATGTTTTGGAGGTACAAAATCTGCACATCAGCACTGTTCTGAAACTTTCAAGCACAGAGAACACAGATCTAATGACTTACGCTCTACACTCTCCTTCCTACTTTCACAGTGTATGCCAGAACATAAATCTTAAACTCTGTCAAAAGGCAAAAATATACAGAACACGAATTTGATGGCTTTAAAAAACAGTACATTTTAAAGAGGTTTCCACAGCTCTGTGATTCAAGGTGTCCAGGGACCCGCGGTCCGGCGATGTTGCAGTAGGAATAAATGCGGAGGGCTGGTTGATTGCAGTTTTCCCTCTTTTATTCCAGCCCTTCTGTTCATACAAGGACAATTCGCTGACTGTGGATTTACAGTACAGTCAGCGCTTTTGATCAATCTAAATTTGGCTATAGCTTCAGTGCACATGAGAAGAAAGCACTAACAATCTCAAGGGACAAACAGGGGAGGTACAATTATTAGAGGTGAGGAAATAAAAGGTGAAGTATGCAAAACTATACAAGGTGTGTGTAGAGTCTTTTTGTGCTGCGACACATGCAACTGACTGCGGTATAGGAACTGCATGTCTCATTTACTGAATATATGTGTGGAAAAAAGGAATTGATTGACGCATTGATTTGCATGCGCTGTCTGCATTGGTTTAGCGTCCGATTTACTATAGAATTTATGCAAATATGACACAAACATGCCCAAAAATTCTTGCATCATAATCATAGTCTTGCATACTTCATTGGGACTGTACAAAAGTATACTTCACTCACTTTACCACTCTGGAGTATTTCATGATAAATCTTATTTAGATGAAAATAGATGAATGATAGTCATTTAATGAATTTATTACAATCATGGTAATATGCTTTGATCTGCCCAAAGAACAGATGGTTAAACCTGATTGTATAGGTGGTTAGTGAATAAGACACAGGTTATCGCCTGTGGCGCTTTTGTGAATTTGTTAATGTTGGTTTTGTGAAATGTAGTTTCGGCGTTGGCGCATCTTCGGTTAATGAACAGTTTGCATATGATAATACCAGCACATATGGGGATTTTGCTGTTGGGACATATTAAGCATCCCGGGCTGCGCAGAATGCTTCCCTGCTCTTAGCAGGTGTTATTTCAGTCTGGCTAATTTAGTAACAAAAAAGTCACTGGAATTCTGTCTAGCAGCACAGTCGCCTTTTTCTTGCAAGTGAATAAAATCCTGATGTATTGCTGTTCTTTCATTGCTTTACCTGGCCTCCGCAGTGCAGTGTAGTGCAGTAAGTTATTTATGTTTGGTCTCTATTGACCGCATATAAAATCAGAATGACTAAAGGTCCACACCAACAAATAAGATTTTGTTTTTATATATCCAATGTCCATGTCCATGAACATTCAAATTCTTCCCTTTTTGTTGAGCGCATTAATTGAATCAGGAGTGCACGTGATATTGGCCAAAGACTTTCTCACACATACAAGACTTGGAGAGCTGGATATGCACACATGTGAGAAGCTTAATGGGGATAAATTGGATTATTGACTTTAAATCAGAAAACTCGAATTTATGAGGTGATTGGAAATTCCTATTTTAGTCTCTACATCAGTTAGTGAAGCTATAAAGTTATATAACTTTATATCAGTTTGTTTGCATCATCATCATTGGTGAGTTCATTTGTTTAATTCTTGGAGACCTATAAATCTTAAAGCATTCAATAAATGAAGAAATCTATAGTCCGTAAAAAACAGACACGTTCTGGAATTGTATGGTTTTTGACCATATTTTTACAAATGAAAATCCTGTTATCTTGTAAAAAAACTGAAACTTTCTGGTAGCAGGGGTTCCAGAAATAAAATGTAAAATAACTGTGTCTGCCTGTAAAATTACACAGTTTCCGTGGTTTTCTTCTAAATTTTGGTCTTTCTGTAATTGTGGTCTTTCTGTAACGTTCTGTAAACGTTTTTTGGCCGTATTTTAAAAAATACATAAAAAAATAACCTTTTAAATATAGTTTTTTATATTATACGTGGATAAATCTGTTGAAAACAACGAAAATCTGTAAAATTACGGAGTTTTAAACAGTGTGGAGAGTGTCGTACTGTTTTATGCAAATATCTGGACAAATTTCAGTAAAGTTACATTTTTGATTAGATTGAGTATCTATTACCAATATTTCTCTCACTTTCTACATCAGGTTTTTGTAATATTCTGTTGTTTTTGTTGTGATTGAGCAGGTTGCATCATTTTCTAACAAAGCAATACATGATTTCATTGTGTATTCTCCACATGGTCAGGACTGTGCAATATAGGGGGAGGAATCCCATGTGTCATGATGATACATCTGGCAAACAAAGGAAGCACAGCCAATGGTGCACCACTGGAGATTTGGGTATATCAGCTCACTAGGAAGCATCCTGCCCAGAAAAAGCAAACAGATGAATGGTGAAATTCTGTCTGAAAAGTGGTTGTAGTCAACTTGAAAAGCAATTAGCAGGGGGAACTAAAAAAAATAATATATATATATATATATATACAGTATATATATATAAAAATTGTCCATGACCAACTTTACAAAATATAGTTAGACAAAAAGAATAAAGAATGAAGGACAGTGAGAGAAAGAGAGGCAATTCACAGGCAAATCCTTCCGTACAGTATGCCTTTCAAAAAAGATTCAACAGAAAATAGAATTTGGGGAGTGTACTTTGTCTTAAAAAGTATATTGATGGACAACATCTTTAATTTAATACATGCGCAACTGAAAAGAGTGGGAAAACAAGAATCTGTGATCTCAACTCAAACCTCTTGTTTCTCGACCATCAGGTTACTTCATATAACTAATGATTATTTTTTTATGTAACAAGTCCTAATGAATATATTTTTAGAAGACATTTAGACATAAAATGGGAATTTATCCACAGTTGTGTTGTGTTAGGATGGTGTACAGGTCCTGTGCTCTTCCTGGGTCACAGTCCGTACCTGCTGAGAAACACATTGCAGTATAATATGGTTTCACTATGGTTGCGTATAGCAATTAATTTAGAAGATCTTGCTGAACGCCTACAACAGTGTAGGCAACCATACTGTGACTACTAGTCTTTGAGAGTAAAAGAAGTGGGTTTGAGTCATGCATGTGGGCGTAGTAACAGGAATCCCTGCTAAGATCCAAAAAAGTCAGTTTATTGCATCATTCAATAAATGTCAAGCATGTTAACATAAACAGAAGATTTTCAATGCTATGTTTTGCTTCACAACCCAGGCTGTATGGTGGCCCAATGGCATTGATTTAACATTGTCTTTCCATCATTTTTTTTTTTTTTGATGGGATACCAAAATGCCCTGAGGATGTGGGACCTTTGTATTATTTGCTTCTTGTTCTATAAATATATACTGACTAATGAACAAAAGAACAAAATATTTTTTGTTGGTTGAACAAATATAGAGAATATAGATTGATTATTAAAAATATACTACACTGACCAAAATTATAAACGGCACACTTTTTTTTCATGTTTTTGCCCCCATTTTTCATGAGCTGAACTCAAAGATCTAAGACTTTTTCTATGTACACAAGATTATGCCGTGCATTATCATGCTGGAACATGAGGTGATGGTCTTGGATGAATGGCACAACTATGGGCCTCATCACGGTATCTCTTTGGAGACGGCTTATGGTAGAGAACTTTACATTCAATTCACGGGTTGTTTTTTTCAGAATACACTGTTTTGCAAGTTGTGCAAACTTTCTAATGCTTTTTGTATGGAAGCCGTTAGGTGTCATCGCGCTGCAACGAAAGAAAACACATGCAAACACAAAAACACCATCAAATTCACAAAGCCTCTTCGTTAGTTGGGTGATACATGCCCTGCAAATACTCGGAACACAAACAAAAACGCGCTGCAAATTGGGAACAACACAATGGAACTGTTTCCAGGGGACTCAAATAACTAATGCACAATGGCTGGAGCGCGCTTCATTTCACTGTGGCCATATTCGTAGGTTGAGTTATAAATAAACTAAAATAAAATGCGTTTTTCTATTCTAGCCGGCCGATTTGAACAATTTAACTATTAATGAACACCATGAAACCAGGAGCGCGTTTCTGTATTTGTTTTTGTTGCGAGGATTTGCTGCGGGTTTTGTGTTTGTTTGTGTTGCGATAATTTACAGGACATGTGTAACCAAACTAATGAAGAGGCTTTCTGAATTTGATGGTGTTTTTCTGTTTGCACGTGTTTTCTTCCGTTGCAGCGCGGCGACACCTATCGGCTTCCGTATTTTTGGCCATAAACTTGAGAAGGTAAGTCAAGTCAACAAAAATATTTGTTAATAAACACGTTTAGCTTAATTTTGTTTAGTATGTTCAAAACAATAATTTGACTCCTTTAACTAAAAAAAACTTTGTTCAAGTTACTTGCTTATCTTTATATGGGGAACATTTTGCAAGGTTAATTTTTTACAGTGTTGTTGTAGCATGGATCCGTGTATATATATAAATATATGTGCACAGATATATAAATGCTAAAAAGACATGTTCTCCTCTCTAGAGGGAACCACTAGGAGGTGATGACATTCAGATCTGCTCAGAATGAAACTGAGGTTGTCCCCCCACACACCCTGCCTATGGGACACGTGTGCAAAAACACAGAAATAGGCTGTACTGATGATCTGGGGGCAGAGAGCAGAGGAGACAGAGATTAATTATGTTCAAATGGCCATGCATAACTCACATCTGCTGCACCTCTAAGGATCCCGGGGCACGAGCTGGAAACAATGGGCCTGTTACAGACTATTAGACGTGTCCCCCATCCTCCCCTCAATCTATTCATATAGGGGGCCTTGAATCATGCCGGTTGAGTACCAGCCAGCCACCCACACTCAATCCCACCCCCCCAACAACTGCAAATGATTACAGATTTATTTATTTAATAAAATTTAAGCCAAACGTAATACTACTAAACAATGAGTGATTTAATTCACAATTTGCCATCTTAAACATACCGTAATAGATGAACATGATTTGCATGTTCCTTTCTGTTCTCCAGATCCTCTGGGTATCTCTAGGAAGGGATGGTTGGTATAGTTAATGTCCTAATTGAAGTGTGCACATTCACACATTCACACACAGGTCCATAAAAAGGGCAGAGGCGTCACACAAGTGGCGACACAAAGACATGTAGTGCTGGAGAGTTTCATGGGGTTTAATGTTCATCTGACATTGCCCTTTCCAATCCAAGGGGATATTCTGCCCTGAGCAGAATCTGTTTTATGACACCGTGGAGATATAAGCAAAATAAATTAACATCCAGTCAGGATTTGCGGCATGCTAATTATGACCCCTTCTGCCGGCCTGCTGGAGACTTCCAAAACCAATTACAGGCAAATATTGTTTGAAGTATGCTTGAAGTTAATGTTTAAATGATCTGAAAATAAAGAAAGTGGGCGTGGAAAACAAAGCACATCTAACCACAAATGTATTCTTATAGGGACAGTACAAATCCTGTCCCGTTAAAGTGATAGTTCACCCAAAGATGAAAAATCCATCATAATTTACTCCCCTTCTTGTCATTTCAAACTTTGATGACTTTATTTCTTCTGCAGAACACAAAAGAAGATATTTTGAAGAATGTTGTTAACCAACCAGCGCCGGCTCACATGCAATTCTATTGTATTGACACAAATCCAATGCAAAATATAGCTGCAAGCAGCAATAACGGGGTCAAACCCAACCACGGCCCAAACGGCTTGCTCGTCTTTGAATTTGTCTACTCTGATATCAAACAACTCAGTTTGAGCCAAGAAATTTACTTATGTGAATTTAATACCATTGCATTTATTTTTTATATGTCATTAGCATTTAAAAAAATCATTATATCTCTTGACCACTAGGGGACGCTGGTCTATAACTTTACAAGTCATCTCAGAACTTGACCTTGATGAACCATGCCAAGTTTTATAGCAATAAATTATTGGGCACGTAAAACACAGCATTTTATGACAAAATTATGTTTTCAAAAATGATAAGCAAAAATAGCCTTTTTCATATCTCTGGACCAGTAGGTGGTGCTGTGCCGAAACAGTATATGTTACCTCAGGTCATGACTGCGATGACCTGTACCAAGTTTTGTGTCGATACACAAAAGCTTGGCGAAGATACAACATCAAATCCATTTTGGCGTGCTTATCAAAAATATTCGAATAACTCTTTGTCTGCAGTGTCTCTAGATCCTGCATACCAAATTTTGTGCAAATTGTGCAAACCGTCTAGGAGGAGTTCGAAAATTCAAAATGCTGGGAAAATTTGGGTTAATTTATTTTGGGTTAAAAAAATACTTTTGTTTCTGGAGTGTACGGTTCAAAAGTTACAGTCAAAAATGGATGTGGATGTTTGGACTGTTGGTGGAGCTATGGAGTTTGGGTTTAGTGACTCCATATTTGCAATGGTAACAGATCAGACTATATTCTATGTGTGTGCCAAATTTCACAACCTTCCCATGTACAGTTCTATGGGCTCTCATAGACTTCCATGGCAGAAGCAGAATAATATGAACACTAACGGAACCAATAGGTGTCTATGCCACTTCGTGGCTTGACCCCTTATGAATGGGGGCCAGTTAACAAGATTCTAACAACATTCAGAATATATTCTGTTGTGTTCTCTGAAAAGAGAAAGTCGTACAGGTTTGAAATGACATGAGGGTCAATAAATGATGACATCATTTTTATTTTTGGGTGAACTATTCCTTTAAGTACTGACAAATTAACAATATTTGCTTGACCTCATGCTCTTTTCAAAACTTCATTATCTCTAATGAATCGTTGAATCATCGGAACAGAACAAGCCAGGACAAAGTGGGCAAAATAGGCTTTGTGTAAATGAGATCGCACTCGCACACACAGATCGTGTCGGGAGGTGTAAGAACAACACGTGAACCCCAACAGAACCAAAGACGATACCCAATGCAATAACAACGGACCGTGCCTAATGACCCAGCTGCCAACATCACTCAACCTCGTACCTGTGTGAACGGGCACTGATACAGTTTACATCAGTGCACCATCCAACACAACATCATCATTACTCTTACAGGAGGAAAATGGTTTAAAGCTGAAGGCTGTCAACACACAGGACTAATTAAGCCTGTGGGAACTCAAAGAGCACCGTAAGCCTCTGTGCTCCGGCCCGGTGCAGTGCGCTAGATGCTTGTCAGAAAATCATGCTGATTGTATATTAAATAAGAGGCCCTGGGGCTGAGGGGAGATAGGCAGAAAGGAAGGGAAGAAATTAGGTTTGATTCCCAACAGGCCTGTGATATTCAAATGAATGCTGCGGGATAAGCATATGAAAATCTCTTCTACTGGAAAAACATAACGGTTTCTAAAAACAAACATCATTTTGTTTTCTCCGTCTTAAAGGAATAGTTATGATTTTGAAATTTACTTTCTAAATGCAGATGCTGTCAATCCCTAAGTAATGCACACTCAATTAAACTTTGTGAAACATTTTATAAAACTGAACACTGATGCTTTAAATGAAAGGTTCACCCAAAAATGAATTCTGTCATCATTTACTCTGTTCCTTTAATAAGGGGAAGATTATGAGTGAAACCCATCTAAAGTTCTGTTTCTCTCATAAACCAATTGTTTAACTTCAGAAAACCTTATAAACCTTGGTATTTGATTGGCTTTTTTAGAGCTTGTATGGAAAAGAGCTGCATGAGGATTCTTTAAATATTCTGTGTATTCCACCGAATAAAGATTTGGTCAAGTGTGGGTAAATGATGGCAATTTTTTAGAAATTTTGGGAATGGACTGATCTCTTGCACCAACATGTTTGGATCTATTGTTCATCCATGCATCATCGGTTGTTTATTTGCCTGGAGAAAGTCGTGATTCAAGATCATATGACCAGCCATGTTTTGTGACTTGCTACGTTTTAATGAGAGAAGGATTGAAAGAGCAAGACGTCCATCTCCATGGAGACCAGAGGGATCTACAACATTGCCCTTTCTCTGAGCAACCCTCAAAGCTATACTTTCTACATCTGAATGAATCCAAGCCACGCAAAACCTGGGCATAGAAACGCAGCCCACTGCAAACATGAGCTCGCATACTGACCATAATGCATAGATGAGAAGAAACGGGCATCGTTTCTTCTCAGTATGGCATATAAACCAATGATGATAAAAAAATGGGTTAAAAGTGTTTGCTGGCACAATTTATGCATCTCTGTGGAAAACCAGCTGCCCGGATATTAGCATAGCATAATAGCATGCATGCAAACGTATGCCAAACCCGATCCATTTCAGCAAATTCAAAGCTATTGCAACCTTTGGCCCTAAAGGGCGAAAATATAAATGACAATCTCACACACATGCGAGGATGAGCAGTTTGCTTAGAACATATGTGTGTGCGTATGTGTCTGTCTGTTAAATATGCATCAGTTCTTTTCCGACACATGCCCGTCTTTCTCCACCCCCTATACGGTGGCTTTTGTCTTCGCCTTCGGAAGGCGGGGTACGTCACCATGGTGACTGTTGCAACAGAAGGCTGAAGGGTTTGACTTCCTCATGACCTTCACAGAGGGGGTGATTGTCCCTGAAATAGAGCCAGAGCTCTCCCTTATGTGGAAAGTGTTCAATCAAGAGGAAAAAAATGATCAGACTGTCCGGCGCTCTTTTTTGGATTGCATGCGCAAATGCAATCGCAGTCTGTATGAAGCGCCTTTCATTAGCATAAACAATTCCGAGAATATTATCAAAGGTAGCATGAGGATGCCCACGAACCAAAAGAAGGACGTGCACGGGCCTGATTGTGTAGACCTCGGATGTAAAATAAGGATCAAAGGGACATTTTTGGTTTGTGTATAGATCTAATACAAGCCAATTTGTTGGGGGAATAAATCTGGTGAATTAGTATGCAAACAAAGTGACTATGCTTTCTGATGTTACATGGGAAAGAATCCAATAGAACAGTATTGGTGGTGTTAGCCGAGACAACCATACTGTGACTAGATAGTATAACAGTTTGGACAAGACACTAGAGACATAACCAGATCTTAAAGGTATACTTCACCCAAAAACGAAAGTTCTGATCCCTATTGACTTTCATTGTATGGACACAAAACAACTGAGACATTTCTCAAATTATCCTCTGTTGTGTCATATACCGGTTTTAAAAGATATAATGGTCAGTAAATGATGCCAGAATTTTCATTTTTGATTTAACTATCCCTTTAAATTTCTAGGATTGTTGTATCATCCTATACCCCTCAAAAAGTTACACAATTTCAAAGGGCAGTTCATCATTTACCCACCCTCAGATTGTTCCAAATCTGTATACATTTCTTTGTGCTGCAGAGCACAAGGGAATATATTTGGAAGAATGTCAGTAACAAACAGATCTCAGCCCCCATTTACTGCCTGGATAGGAAAAATAAATGCTGTAAAAAAAAAAAAAATGGTTAACCAGGTTCACCTCATTTTTAAGTTAAATCAAATTAGCTTTATGAGTCAATTAAAACTTCAATTATATGTTAATGTATGTTATAACCATAGACTGTATAAAATATGGACGTAATGTCCGTGACGTCACCGGTAGATTTCTGAGGAGCTGTTTTGAAGCTTAAAGTGGGCGGAGCCGGCTGTCGCTACTTAGGAGTGCATCTCTCGCGGATAAACGAAAATGGCAACGAGGAAGGACGTGGTTGGAGCTGAGGCGCCTGGTTTGCTGAAACCACTTGTCACTCAAGTGCCCACTCACCTAATTTTCAGAATTATAAGGCCTAATATAAGGGTGAGTTACAAAACATTCACCCTCCTCTCAGTTGTCATGAAGGGCAAAATTAGATAGACAAAAATATTTGTTTGTACCTGGCTGTAAACATGTTTTTTTCTGCTGTAAAGTTGGGCATTTTTACATAGGGCTCAATGAGATTCTACTCTCTTTGGATCCGGTCTCTAGCAGCCAGTCGACGAATTGCTGTTTACATCACTTCCGAGTTGGCTTCACGAGAGATCGTAAGTTTGCCGCTTGGTTACAATTAGATATTTTAAGTCAGTACAATATAATTAAGTTCAATTGTCTCATAAAGCTGATTTGATCAACTTAATAATGCTGATCTGATTTTTTTACAGTGTATGGGAGTCAATGGGGGATGAGATCTGTATCTAACTCTACCAAATATCTTCCTTTGTGTTTAGGAGAACAAAGAAATGTGTACAGGTCTGGAACAATTTCACGGTGAATAAATAATGAATTTTCCATTTTTGTGTGAACTATCCCTCTAAGAATACCATGATCATGATCAAAGACTTATGGTCTATTTTTTGCCAATAAGAAACAACCTAGTAACTATTAACAACACCTAGCATCTGTCGACTCGTAACACTACTAATTGGTTTCGAAATCCTACGTTAATATGAATATGTGCACTAATATTTGTATTGTAATGATACAAGAAATTGAGTGATACAAAATTCTTGAAGGTTGTGGTTGTTTAGGCATGCGTCATCACTTGCAAGCAAGTGGAGGTGGAAGAGGTGTTTGTTGAAATGAAGGTCATACTATAGATTAACAAATTATTCACTTCATGTGAGTCACAAGATCCTCGCTATTCAGTTACAAAAATGTCAAGGCAGTGAACAAAGCCTGACTGCTTCCCACTACGTGTGAGAACATGCACGCCACCTCTTCGACATCCCCAGTATCTGAAAAGGAGCTTTCTTTACAAGTGCTACTACATCTTCTCTTAGAAGGTAGGCAGCATATGCTCTGAAAAATAAAGGTGCTTCACGATGCCACAGAATACCTTTTTTGTCTAAATGTTTCTATAAAGAAGTTCTTCTAGAAAGTTTCTACATATTTTAAAAAGGTAAAACAGAGATGGTTCCTTAAAGAACCTTAGACTGAATGGTTCTTTGTGAAACAAATTTTTTTCTCTTTATGGGATCGTTGTGAAGAAACATTTAAGCACCTTTATTTTTATGAGTGTAGAAAACAAACAGAACTGTTAGAAGAATGGGAAGATCAAGTATTTCAATACATTGTGGATTTCACGAACAATGTTTCCGTTGAGTGTTAATAATATACGTGTATACGTAATTGTCTCATAAGAGCGCTCAATTCAGTGACTAACCATACAGCAGATGGTCAAAGTTTGAAGTTAAAGCCCCCACCACTTGGACAAAGGTCATTTCAGGAAGACAAATATTTGAAGCTTTACCTTGCTAATAACAAATCATTCATTGCTGAAAGACAGCCATTCATGTTCTGACTGCAATAACACATGAATTAATAAAGAACTTTAATCTGAATCATTATCGTCACGAGACACCTGCATGTCATCACAGGAAAAAGCTGCCCTTGGGATGTCATCTAAAGGATTCGGTTCGCAGTTATCCTCCAGACTCTTAGGCACTGATGCCATGTGGCCAAAAGAGAAAACTTACGAATCAATTCCATCACCACGACACCAGACAGCGGCGCGTAACATAGAAGTAACTTAATGAACTTGCTCTCATATAACCAAAAGGAGGTGTAGAGACATTTGTCTTACATCAGAGATAAACTTGTTCAAATAAACAAAAGACTTGTTATGATTACAAAATAATCATTTTATTCAACGTAAAATAAAAATATGCTGCGAAAATTACAAAGCATGACAAAAAAGGCATTTGACTGTAGAATGCTCCAAAATATCCCTCAGTTCTCCAACCATTGTCTTGTGAAATACAAAGGCAAATAGAAAGATGGAAAAGCTGTATAAATTTGCATATTTGACTGATGATTTCGATCTTAAAAAACATGTTATATTAATATCAACATATGTACATCTTGTATTTGAAGTTGTATGGCACTGGTAAACGTTTCATGAAGGAGGGTCGTCGCCATGAATAGCCTTATATTTACCCATCTCTTCGGGGAAAACCTTCCCCAGCTCAGAGATAAGGAGGCTTTTAAATTTCTGAAAATACAAAAGAAACCACAGAACACAGTATGAGGGTGTGTCTTTTTTACATTACTCCCACTGCACACAGTCTAGTTGCTAGCATCTGATATAAAGCTTGATCTATGTACATTTATAATACGCAGTTGGCAGTTTAAGCTAAAGTTTTATTACTCTATCTAAAATGATAGTTACATGAGACTAGCATTACCATAAAATAAAGGTATTACTATCAATATAGTACATAAGATTAAAGATGTGCTAGTATGTAAGAGTAAGGTAAACTTGAATAGGCAATCATTTGTTTAATATACATATAATCACAGTTTTCCAGCAAATTCAAACGCCTACAACTGCCCATTTATTTGTACTACAGTGGTTACACCCATATCAAAGCTATTCATCTTAAATGGAGAAATGACGTTTGTAAATGTGAAACAATAAAATATTTAATATATCAGTATTACTCCTTAACCCCATGCACCAATGCACTCTAGCACCTAGCTTTATTCAAAAATAAAGAGAACTAATCGGTTGTTAGACCAATACTCACTGTCAAGGTGTCAATCTTTCCTTTGACCTGTTCATTTTTAGCCAACGCTCTCTCCAAACACTCCTTGGTATAGAGTTGAGGGTTACGGCCCTGATCGATGTATCTGTGGGCATAGTTGAAAAATCAATAGTGATAGTTCATAATTATGCAAATCTGTGATATCTAATCGTTCCTAATAATAACAAGATTGTGAATTAAATAGTTACTGAACCCATAGGTAGTTGACAAAAAAAAACGTAAAGTAGTATGGAACTAAAGAACATTTATAAATAATGTTCAAATAATACATTGTAATATAAACATTACTGTTAAAAGACAGGAACGATTTTGTTAGTGTTAATTATTACAAATGACTTACTCAAACACCTCCAAAGGTACATTGATATCATGAAGCTGTTGTCGGCATTTCTCAATGTCTTGTAGTCCAGTAATCATAAAGTTCCTGCAAAGATGAATAACCAGATTTTCAATCACAAACCTATATGGTCAACCACACTGTTAGTGAGCTAAACAACAACCACTGCAGCGTCAGGGAAACTCACAGACATCATAATAGTTTAGCTATTTTTTGTAGCGATCATTATATTTCGTAATTCTGCTGAGGTTAAAAGATAACTCACAATTTCTGATTCAGTCCGGTTTGACTACTGGGTTGAAAATCGCTAACGATAATCCCGAGTTGACGAATGTTCTCGATGAATTTCTCGAGGTGTTCCTCTAGATTATCAAACTTCTCCGCCATTTTGGCCTGTGTTTACATAGAGTTAAGTATGTGGTGAAGTAAATCGGGATGAAATTATAAAAGTATTAACAAAAGACGGGCATCTGTTCATGTTACGTAGCTCCCATGACAGCGTCCTGCTTTACGGCAGCCTTCTAACCAATAGCGTCAGTGAATGCACCGTTGCCTTGGTAACAGACTACTTCATTGTGCTGCAAAGCGTTTCCGATTGCTGCAATGACTCTGTTGGACAACGTTCCGAAAATATTGGAAGATCCACAGCGTTTACTCTAAAAACATTTGATTCGACTTCATTCCGCTAATAATGCGACACACGTATTATATATAACAAAAATATAAAATGATTGGTCATTACTACACACATGTATGGTTCGTTTATACAGACCAAAACGCTTTTATAAATATAAATGTAACCGTCTGCTGCTAAACCATTTTTAATACAGGGTCTGACTAAAACGGGGTTTATTAACTCATTGGCATAACACAGCTGATGCGTCTGAAGTCCGACCCCCATTCCTCCTCTGCACATTAGCGCAAAGACGCATTATTTATCCCCCCACCCGTCTCCCGACAAGCCACGCCTCCTTTGGCAGGATTGGTTAGTAAGGCGCTTGCAGCCGATCAGTGATTGGACAAACGAGTTGTCAATCATACAGCCGTAGAACCCCAGCAAACAGTGGCCAGTTCTGGGGCGGGACTTGTCGAAATACGGGTGGGAAGAAAAAATAACGCGTGCAAGACACTTGATTACTCATTCCGTCCAGGTACAGCGGATGCCGGCCGACCAAAGGCGCTCCGCTTCTGCTATTCTTGTATGTGTGTGTGCGAGCACACTCCGTGCCAGTTTATCGGACCCGTTCATTTAGAGCAACATTACAATTGCATCAGCTGCGTTTTCATCAAAGGCTTTGCTTCATAGGGAATTATTGGAGTTACTGGGGTAATTACACCATCTTTGCACTTCTGTGGCAATCATCAGATGTTTTTCACGATTTGGTGCAATCAGACGATTAATCGGGGTAAGCCAGAAAATCGGGAGAAACAACTAAATGAGTTTGTGTTACAAATGATGAGATAAAAGAGTTAAACACTGTGAATGGGTGTCTGTCTGTCGCATATGTGAGTGTCTTGCATTGAGTCGACCATTTCAAATCGACAATCCAGACATTTCTTTTAAATACGCGCGTTGAATTTATGTACACTATATAAAATGCGTTATAAATAACCGTATCGCTCTTGTGTTTCAGCGCAGTCGTGCAGAGAAATGATGCATTGAGGACGGGCTGCTGTGCGGTCATATCTTCCGAGCTCCATTACGCGCATCTCGATCGGGAGAACTGTAAATATTTCGTGCAGAAAAACGCAATGGCGACTCTTTTGCGCAAAATCGGCCTCATTCGCCTGCACGACCGCGACACGGAGGACCCGAAGCATCACCACCAGGGCTCGCTGAAAGGGACTAAAGGGAGTCAGAAAAACAACACGAAGCACTGCAACGCCAGCAACGAGACCAACAACATCCTCAGCACGCCAGAAATCAAAGCCAAGCGCTTCGACGTGTCCGGTAAGGACAAGGCGGTCGCCAAACAGGACAAACCGAGCAAGGACGCGAAGGAGAAACAGCAAACGGGGGGTAGCAAATCGACGAGCGCATCCGTGATGCCTCCGCTCGCGGCGAACCGACAGCACTGCACCCAGGTGCGGACGCGGAGGCTGATGAAGGAGCTGCAGGAGATCCGGCGGCTAGGTGATAACTTTATAACGGTGGAGCTGGCGGACGATAACCTCTTTGACTGGAACGTCAAGCTGCACCAGGTGGACAAGGACTCGGCGCTGTGGCAGGACATGAAGGAGACCAACACCGAGTACATACTGCTGAATGTCACCTTCCCCGACAATTTCCCTTTCTCTCCGCCGTTCATGCGCGTCCTGACGCCGCGGCTGGAGAACGGATACGTGCTGGACGGCGGCGCGATCTGCATGGAGTTATTAACGCCCCGCGGCTGGTCGAGCGCTTACACCGTCGAGGCCGTGATGAGGCAGTTCGCTGCCAGTCTGGTCAAAGGACAGGTGAGAGTGGCTCGTGCGCGTTGGTTTCTCCATCGTTTTTCTTGACACCATCCATCATTTTTTGCATCTGTGTACAGGTGATGTTTTGCCATCAATAACCATGCAATACATGGCAGCTCGGTGTATGTGTAAACCATCAATTTAATAGGCTACCAAGTCCACGCATTCTAACAGCGTCCATGTTGCATATTGCATGTGAATGTAATTGCATAGCAATGACAGTGTGATTTCCTTTACAAAAGTGAACCGTGATTATACTTGAAACCACGTTTTCTGTTACATAGTTACTAAACTTTTACAATGATAATATAACCATGGTATATTTCATAAGGGAATATATTGCTTATTACTTAGCAATTCCAGTGGACATTGTAGGGAAGTGTAATGGTTGTTTCATTATGTCACATTGCATACTATGCAGATATTTAATGGGACAGTTCACCCAAAAATGAAAATCTGTCACCATTTCCTTACCCTCGAGTTGTTCTAAACCTGTATAAATATCTTTGTTTTGAAGAACACAAAGGATGATATTTGGAAGAATGTAAGTAACTTTACAGGTCTCATCCCCATTTACTTTCATAGTAGGGAAATATATACAATTGGATTCGATGTGGCATGAAATCTGTTTGGTTACTTCCATTCTTCAAAATATCTTTCTTTGTGTTCAGTAGAACAAAGAAATTTGTACATGTTTGGAACTATCTGAGGCTAAGGAATTGATGAGAGCAATTTTAGTTTTGGATGAACTGTCCCTTTAAATATTGCATTGCAAATGCTACATTCAAAATGAATACTCCTTATAATATAGTTCAATTTAGAACCATGATAAACCTTAAATGAATTATTGGATTTTCCTGGGGATTGGAGTTTTTCAATATAAGTTTTTTATGGAACCCACATCAAAGCCGTCTTGCTATTGATTCAAGCCCGAAAACCTTAGTCTGATGCTATTTTTAGTACCAAATGAGTGCTGCGGTGGTTTTAAGACAAAGAACCGCAATCGTCTGCTATTTTTAGCACCAGATGGGTTCTTCTATTGTTTCAAGTATAAAGAACCTTAATCAGATGTCATTTTTGCACCAAGGGGGTTCTGCTATTGTCTCAAGGCAAATAACCTTAATCTGCCGCTATTTTAGTCCATTTATCTTGAGGGAAGCATGCAGTCTTAACTTGTAATGTGATTAGATTGGCTACATAGATAGATCACACTGGTCATTAGATGGTACCGCTCTGTCGATGACTGCAGTGACCAGCGTGGATCATGAAAATGGATGCAAATCCATATCCAACGTAGAAACCAGCCATTAACCCACTGCTGTAAATTATAGAGAAAGGGCCCGTTCAGCTTCTCTTACCTCGACATGTCAGAAGCTCTTAAATGGTAAATTCATGATGAGCCTGAGGCGGCAGTGACTGGATAACCATTTTTCCTCAGATGACCCATAGCACTCGAGGGTAATTACCATTTTAGCTGCTGACACATCACACCCCCAATTAACATGCAGTGATTGCGTGAGAAAGAGAAACGACGGGCCACGTTTCATCTTTTACCGCAGAGCATTTATGGTTTATCGTCCTTGGATGTAATACATTAAATGTCAATAATATTTCTCCGTCATTAAAACTGCTCTGACTGTCATTTAAAAAATGAATTGAAGTTTTTGTTAATTTGTGCTCTGTTGGTTACTGAATAACATTCGCCAGTATATCTTTTCTTTGTTTACTGTAAATCAAAAACATAATAGAAACATATATCTCATCCTACATTGTTTGACCAACCACAGAATATTATTGAATATAAAATAATCCAAATGATTGGAAATCAAAGGTCCTTAAAGGGTAGTTCACCCCAAAATGAAAATTCTATCATCATTTACCCCTCTGTCATTTCAAACCTGTATGACTTACTTTCTCCCGCAGAACAAAATAGATGATATTTAGAAAAATGTTGGTTACTGAACATTTGCGGTACCCATTCAATTCTATTGTGTGGACACAAAACCGATGCAAGTCAATTGGTGCCACCGTTGTGAGTTTACCAACATTCATCAAAATATCTTCTATTGTGTTCTGCAGAAGAAAAAAAGGTCTAACACGTTTTTTTATTTTTGGGTCCCTTTAAAATCAACTTCAATATTTGGCTCTGGATTCCATTCAAGTTGATGTCCTCTTTGTCATGTTACGTAAGCATGCCAGAATAAATCACACACAGGCATCTGTGTGGTGCTATGATGCAGAGGGTAATGCTGTTTAACCGTATCTGGGACATGTAGGTTACGTAATCTCCTCCCGGGTTATCCCAGAATGAACAAGGCCAAGCCTGGCCATTGACTGATCTTCATTCACAGGATTACCCATCAGGCACTTTACAAGGGTACCGCTGAGCGATGAGCGCTACACCAAAATAGCGCACTGAACACCGCCGATGCCTTTAGGACGCTGCAGGTGAAGCGCTGATGCAAAAAACCTGTATTCACATTGACGCGACCCCCCATGGGTTGCCCTCTTCCTCGCCAGTGCCCTGGTATGGGATCTCATGCGTGATGGAAGCGATTTCCAGGAGAGACGGTAAACACAATAAAGCTTAATTAAGGCTCCATTGGTTCCTTTTAATCCCAAAATCACAGGCTTTTCTTGGGGAGATTGTGGAGCCTCTTCTCGATTGGGCTCATGCTGTTACTTCTGGGCCATTAGAGCTCTGTCTGACCGATAGGAGCCTGAGGGAAGAGAGAGTTATTTCTGTCTCGCTGTCCCTGCTGTCTTGCATCAGCACTGGCACTCGACCGACCTCAGTCCTGGGGCATCGGAAACTACATTCCGTGTTTGCTCACTTAGTGGATGCTGGGTCGGCGAGAGTGTTTATCTCATGCGTAGTCTGCAGTGGCATGTCATTTATATGATAATGCTTCCGATGCAGAAAACTGAGGCTGCTCCTAAAGGGATAGTTCACCCAAAACGAGAATGTTTTATCGTATGCTGTTTGACATGCTAGGTAGAGCTCTTTTCTAAACAACAGAAGTAGATGGTGATTTGTACTGCCAGGTGTATAAACAGAATCAAATCTTATTTGTGCTTAATGTCACTGTTTGGAGTGATGTTAACACATTTTGTGTTACAAGCCCTGTCTGGCGGGGGAGCTCGTTGATGTAAGCGACATGCTTTTTAATGAGGCTCGAGTCAAAACTCTTGCAGTGGGATTTGGCAGGCCAGAGGAGTCCGGTGGAGAATACCTGTGTTGGGACGGTGTATGTGTGGCCCTAATGCAGACAGAATCGTACCTATTTTCGAAATCATCATCGTCCACAGACAATGAAGGAGCCGGCTGGATGTTCATCTCATCATTGAAAGACTGCTGAAAATTTCCAAAGCCATGCAACATTACGCCCTCTGTAAGCAGTTTGATCCTCTGATCATCCGAGTCAGTACCTCGCCCGCTCTCCAAATCCTGGCCCCCTACTTCGCATGAGGAACTCCCACCATGTTCCATCATCCTGGCGACTTTGCAAGCTCTTCCCCTTTTCATTCGGGCTGCTGACCCCTGGTCCTGTGAGCCCCTCCTCAAAGATGCGGAGGAAAATGAAGACGATGACAATGATCTATCTTTTAGGTTTCACTTACTAGAGCTTCAGTCTGGAGGCGTGGTTTTCACCAGCCCATAGAGCCCCTGCTTCCTGACTTGTCGGTTTACCTCATCACCGAAGCACTTGAGGCACCTCAACTGAATCAGAAACATCTTCAGCTAGACCAGCATCCTTAGCAGCTGGGCTCACAGTGGTGTGCCCACCTCTGTGAATGGATCTCATGCGTTTATTGTACTCTGCTAATGACTATTTTTTTGAGTCATTCTTGTCTCCTTCGCTGTCGCCTTTATTGTCACCCTCATTGTCGCCCTCTTCAGCATCATTACCACAGAAAGTCTCCACCTCTTCTTCCTCGATCATTACCTCAATCTCCACCCTATTGTCCTCCAGCTTGGCCCCACGTTTCTCCAGTTCTCCATCTGTTATGCTGCTCTCTGTCTTCTGGTACTGTCATCAGGTGATGGAAAGAGAGGTGGAGGTGATAGCTCCTTTGCAGACCAGTACACGAGTGAGTTTGACCACTAGCTCTTTAGTGAGAGCAGAGTTCTGTGACGCCATCGACTTTCTCTATTTTGCCTTCCATTTTGGCTTATTAGGTTCTATAGCAACATGGCTGTGATGTTTGGCACTGGTCAGCTCATGGTCCAGGGCATCCTGTAATGCAATGTTGGCTATTTGTAGATCATCCAAGACAGCACGAAACATCCTCAGCTGCCCAATTCTACTTTCTTCCTCCTTCACTTTCTCCCCTGCTGCATTTGAACGATTGCCTTTAAAGAGAAACCCTCCCGGCTTAATCACAAAGGGCGCTCTGTGATCACCCTTTGCTTTTTACATTTGTACTTTTACAATGTATTAAACATTTGTTTCTGACTATGTGCAATTCCCTGGAATCGAACCCATGACCTTGGCATTGCTAGTGCCATGCTTTAACCACTGAGCCACAGGAAAGCTTTTCCTCAAACTGATGGTTGGTTTTTGAACCTTTACCATGTTGTCCAGAACCAAGTTGCAGGCCAACACCAGTTCCACCAATGGCTCGGGATTGCACACATAACAGTACCATTTGCTTTCGTCTTCTAGGATGCTGGACAGCTTCTTCCTCCCCAGGTTACGCAGCACACATTTCTTACTAAAGTTATTGCTGCAATAATCGCAGCCAATCAGACTGCCTCCTTCTGCACTCCACCTGCATTGCTCATTTGAATTTAATCCAAAGCGATTTACAGGTGGGGATCCATCCATGCTCATCCATCCCCTCTGAATCCATGCTGATGCCGTTTTACCCTCTCATTCTCGTATCCTTTCTATCTGTCAGCAGCGTCTTTTTGCTGCCTTTGAACTTGTCTGCTGCGAAAATCATCGCCTTCATCCCCAACAGGCTCCGGCAGCAAAAACACTGTTCCCTTGGGCAGGAAGTGTCAGGGTCATTGGAGTGAAAGGATATTAAATCCACTGCTCCACTCTCAGACAAACATCAGACTCATTCATCCCACTGTGTTTTATGACAACAGTCGGTTTCCTTCTTGACAATCTGCGGATGACATTCCTGCTGTCGAGTTGCCTTGGGCGTCCTCAACAGCAGGACTGTAATCGTCAGGTCGTTCAAAGAACTGTTGTCAAAGAAAAGGTGATGGCATTTTATAATGGTCTTATCATTTCTTTGAATGCCTTCCTTCAACTTCTTAAGAAATAGAATGTCATTATGGGATACTTTTGTGTTCTCTTCTTCAGAACCTTTAAAATCATACTCAAGAACACGAATTGCATCACTCGGTGTAATAGAAGGAAGGTCCTTGACTGTAACATGACACAACTGTGATGACTCCGAATGTGGCGAAGAATAGCCTGCTTGATCCATTTTGAAATTTATACTTTGGAAAGTTGGAAAATATGATATGTCATGTGATTTATGCAAAACTTGTGAGAGAAGTACGATAAAATACTGCTGCATCCGAAAGCCAGAGGGTGCTCTCGTGCAGAAACGCACTACAGAAGAAGACCATATCACACGTAGTTCTAGGATATGCCTAAAGGCATGTTTTTATCACTGTTCCTCAAGCCTCCTCAGGTATTTTCATGATTATAAAGTATATTTATAATGATCATGTTTGACGGGTGTTGGTTTTCAAATGCACGTTATAAGCGACTCAACTCGCAATGCTTTTAGATTGAGCAGCATTTCCTACTGAACCCAGAGACGTGCTTCACGAACAAGCTGCGCATCAATATAATAATCGAAACCTCGCATTACTGCAACCAGCTTGGTTTCAGCAGGATTTAGTGGCAAACACGAATAATCATGCACATGTCTATTTTGTACACCGTAGGCAATTCACACACTTTAAAAAATCCCTACAAAGATAAATAAGTAACTTGAACATAGAATTTTTAGTTACAGGAGTCAAATGATTGTTATGCATATACTGAACAAAATTATCCTAAACATGTTTCTAACAAAGATTATTTTGTGGACTGGACTTTTGGCCAAAATGCGTCAGAAAGCCCAACTTACAAAGCAGTGTATTCTGAACAAGCAATACTGCAAGAGTTTGAAAGTTCCCAAGATGCATTGCAGCATGTTCAATTCTGTGTTTCTAATTTGTTTTTTCTTTTAAAGATAAGTGATTTAGTTCTTACTGGCTTAATTTATGCTTAAATATCGTTGTTACTGTTTGTTATCGGTTGAGTTTAGAGGTTTTTTTAATGAATGATGGACCTGTGTAAGTGCATGACACAACTGCAATGCCGGTATATAAACACTCAACACAAACGGTTTAAACAGTTATTTGATCAGTTTGGGTCTGTTTGAGGCAGAAAACATTAAGAATTTGTTGTAAAAGCCAAATTAATTTGTTTATTTTCACATTTAACAGTACTTAAAGAGTACTTGGTATATTTAATTTAGCTAATTTAAATTTTTTCATCCACACAACAGAAATGTATGAATTGCCTGAACAGCAGTAATTGGTCTGACAATAATATCTTTATTAGAAAAATAATACAATTAGAATTACATAAACAAACTAATTTAAGTTGGCTAAACAAAGTATCATTACTTTGAAGAGTTAAATAATATACGTTGAGTCAACACAAAAATTTTAACTGCATCAGGTTGTGTAATTTTTTATGTTGGCTCAATTCTTTTTACAGTGCAGTGAAATATAGGTCTGGACAGCTTTTCTGAGTAATAAGCAAGTAATTAACATATTAGATTAAAGGTAATATTAAAGTACAGAATACTAATAATAGACAAAATAAAACACGGAAATCCTTATAGAAATATAGATAAAAAGATTGTAAATAAAAATAAGAATTTAAAACCAGGAACCAAGAGTCTAAACAGAATATGATCAGGGATCATTTACATTGAGCGCTATGGCAAGGGCCTTTGACATAATATGATCATCAATTTTTTGGCTAAAGATATATGGGATATATGAGTCATATGGTCTACTTGTTTAGATCTTTTGGAGCTCTACAGTGTTACTTATGCTCCTGTAGATCAACTGGTAAAGCAACAGCAATGGGTTCAAATCACATGCAAAACAAACACAGATAATATGTTACATTTTGGATAAATGCATCTGCCAAATGCATACGTATGCCTGATGTATGTCATTTATCATCCTCTTTTATTAAAAATCTTCTTTTACTCACCCTTGAAATGTTCCAAATCTGTATACATATCTTTGTTCTGATTTTTTGGGCATTTTTTGGGTTTATTGGACAGACAGTGATTTTAGAGAGGACAGGAAGCGAAGTGGCTGAGAAAGAGGTGGTGGGGTCCGGGAAAGGACCACAAGCCGGGATTCGAACTCGGGACGCACCAGTGTCATATGTCGGAGCGTTAACCACTTGTCCATCGGCTCCGATGAGAAAGATATTTGAAAGAATACTTGAAACAGTTATTGTCCACCATTGACTACCATAGTAGGGAAATTTGCGTTATAAATGTATTTGTTCTGTTGAACACAAAAGAAGATATTTTGAAGAATTCAGGAAAGCAAAAAGTGCACTTATGAACACTATTGTTATTTTTCCTACAATGGTAGTCAATGGTGGCCAAAAGCAGTTTGGTTACATGATTTTATTGGTGAACTGTGCCTTTAATTGCAACGAGCAGTGTATTTTGTGATTCATGAAAAAATAGGGCAAGTAATTATAAGAATATATTTCATTTTTAGATAAATTACGTACAATGGCATTAAATATGTTCTAAGACCATATTCAGGGTCTTTTTTGGTTTTATTAAATAGTTATTTTTTGTTTGTCTATTCACTACAGTGGCATACTGCATCTACTGTCCAACTTAAGGCTAGAAACCTCTTTCCCATTGTGAAGGCGCCTGTTAGGTCTTGCCTGGTTGTTGGCTGCCATTTTGAGCATGCTAGGCCAAAAGTGCTTTCTCTTGTCCTTAGAGCATTGGCAGAGCGTAGATGAAGCTTTAGGGGTTGGTGAGTCAGAGACATGGCTTATCTTAACACCTTGATTCATCACTGGACAAGTATGAGCCACTAGATTTCTGTGTGCACTGTGCAACATTTAAGTATATATGTTTATTCTTGTACCCTTATACTGATCAAATGTACGTCAACATAAAATCCTTTTTACATCCTAAGTATGTAATCCTGGTCTTATTCCAGTGTTTGCCATTTTAATTATGTATGTAATGACTTAAAATGACTTTCCTTTTCATCTGACATTTTGGAAAGTACCGCCCACTTTTCCCAATGCAGTATAATCCAGATTGATACATTTTGTGTTTTTGTCTCTCTTAATTTTCAGTTTTGCTCAAAAATACTTCAGATCACAGATGTAAATGTATTTCATGTTGACTTTATCCAAGCAGGGTTGTTTCTTCACCTTTGAAGGAGTCTTATGATCATTGGTTCTTCTCACAAAAGGGAGATTCATTGTCAAATCTTGATACATTCACAAAGACGTTCCTTGAAAATCCCTTGTTATGCTTCATAATGATCACCTCAGTGGAAAAATATAATATATTAGAACTAGATCTTTTTACTGTGAATGCACCATTGCATCACTTTTATTCTGTCTGAATGTGTTTTACCAGTAAAAAGGATGAACCCGGTGCAGCTAAAGCTTGTTTAAATAATTCAGCCTGAGGTTTTATAAAGCACAGCTTCTTGTGTCTTCAAAGCTCAGAGCAGTCAGCTTTGAAATTGAAAATTGAGAAACCTTTGAAACTGGTACATCCTACCAGCATTTATTCACACCACAATCAGTTTTTCACAAGTACTGCATGTCTGTTACATGATATATATGAAAAGAACTGAGGAAAACAGGTATACAAGTGTCACACTCCCACACACTTCGTGCCTTGATTTGTAATTCTCCGACTTATCAGAGATCAGACAGACTGAGAGAAATGAAATCTTTAGATGTTCTTTGATTCAAACGCTTCCTCACAGTAAGCTGTACAGATGCCTTCTGTAGACAAAACTGAGCACTTATTTCAGAATGTTAAATGCATTTTAACTTCTGTTTCTAACATATGTCATATCAAAAGTGTCTGTTATTTCCTTCTAAGTAGTTTACAAGCACTGCCCTGCAGTTAAGAAGTAAAGAATAGGAGTGACTGACATTTTAAAGTCTTTCTGTAGAAGATAACATTAATTGTATATTAGCTGAGAACCATTCAGGTTGAACTGCTCTAAAGACTTGGGGAATGTCTTTATTCCCATTTGACCACAAATACGCTATTCTTTTATCTGTTAATATTTAGTCTTGCAGTGACAGACTTTTGACTGGCAGGCAGTGTTATTAGAACTATTAACTTCAGACCGGCCCGGCAGCGAAGAAATGGCGCTGGCAGAGATGGCGAAGGTAGTAGGTAGGAAGAGGCAGACCCGAATTTGGTATTTTTTTATACGATTCTGCTTCAAACAACAATAAGTAAATGGGGATCAGAAGCGATGGTAGCATTTGTGGGAATTTACTAAAGGCTGAGAATCCAATCAACTTGAAAGTGCATTTAAGAAGTTCGCATGATGTATTTGTGTTTTGTTTTGTTTAAAACGGTTATAAAAAATATCACTAATTTCAACTCTAAGTTTGTTGCATTTTAGATGTACTGGTGTACAGTTATATACACAGCTTGTCCATCTTGCCACAATGAGAAGAATTGTGAGACTCGTACACAAGAATGACAAAACAAACAAACGTTCAGTGATGCTCAAAAAGTCAACAAACTTTTTTTTTAATTATATTTTGAACATTTACAGATTTGACAAGGTGTATGTAAATGTTTACCATGATATTACGCTATATCAAACCTATTTCTGCACCACTAAAAAGAACTGAAACTAAACTAAATAAAAAGACAAATTACAAAACTACATAAAAATAAAAACTAGTCATTTTTTGAAAACTATAATAACACTGCTGGCAGCAGAAATATGTTCTGGTCAATTCAACAACGTTATTGTAGAATTGCACATTTACACAGAACGTTCATCTGACATGTCGAACAAATCACAATTTTCATTTGTATGACATTAAAGGCCGACAAAATTGATACTGAACACTAAATTGAGGGGCCAAAACAAGATGATATACGGTAGGAATGGCCTTATATAAATTTTTGAAGGTATGATAGCCTTGAGCGAAATATTGCGGTATTGCGATTGCAGCTTAAAAATTTGCTATTTTAAATGCCTGGGTAAAAAAACCTGCTTTTTAACACAATATATTGTATTTTTAAGCAAAACAAAGTATTTGAAATAGTAGTAAACAGTACAGTATGTCAGGTTAAATCAGTGGTTAGATATATAAATATGAATAAATGAAATTCAAATGAGCAAACAGCAAATTAAGCATGAACAAAGAATAGCACAGTACCTGATGGATTCCTACACTTCACATTTTTTACTCATCTTTGATGAGACAAAGCTCAGACTCTGGGAACGGTATAGTGGGTTAAAAAAGGTGAGTTTTTAAAACCTTGGCATAACTTGAAACCGGTTATCGTCCCACGCCTTATATACAGTAGATGTGCTTGTTTACTGGTTGCTAAATGCCTCAAACACATCTCTGAATACCTTTCAAAGATGTTCCAATAACCTCATTAATATACATGTTCAGCTTGCTTGTCTGTGAAATCCATGTCTATTGTATTGGATGTTTGTTACGCAACGTCTTTGTTTTACGTTTATACCTGACATTATTCATATTTTCTCACTCAATAATTCACTTATTTTTATGGGGTGTCTTCAAAGCTAAAGCCAAAATGCAAACGTTGTGTTTTCTCCGCAGGGCCGCATCTGCAGGAAAGCAGGCAAGTCTAAGAAGGCCTTTAGTCGCAAGGAAGCCGAGGCGACCTTCAAGAGCCTTGTGAAGACCCACGAGAAGTACGGCTGGGTTTCCCCGCCCGTGTCTGACGGCTGATGTCAGCACCTTCCCCGGCGATCCTGACATGGCTTTTTTTAGTTGGGTTATCTTCTTTCTTCATCATCAAACTTAACCATGCGAACAAAACAAATGCTACCGCGTCATATCTCGCACATCTCGGAACATTCACAGTCCCGTCGCCGTTCTTCACACTTCATCAAGGTGCCATGGACACTGGCTGTGACATCACAATTGCTGGCTGTGACATCACAATTACTCATTAGCGGGCATCATTACGGCTACACGCAGCTGAGGAATTTGGAACGACGCTCCAAGCAAAGTGAAATGTGCGCCAATTCCACAACCATACTGTCTACCTGTCTGTATGTTTCCTTCTCTTTCTTCTTCCCCGTCCCGGCCATCTTTTTTTCCTTTAATAGCTGACAATGCATCGCACTGAACAGCGTCAGACTTGCCCCCATTTACATGCAAATGACTCTGTTAATACTTAATAGATAGGCAGATCATTAAAGTACATTCAAGGTTCCGTTGTTCTCGTTTCCTCCTCTTTGGCTGTGTTGTTTTTCACGGTTGGATGCAACATGATGATTGTAATTTATGTAGAGCTGTGCTCTTCTCTTTCTCTCTATTACTCTATGCGCGTGGCAAAATGTAGACATCACTGTGTTGCGTAGATGGTCATCGATTTCCAATGGAGAAAAAACTACTGTTGTTGCTTACGCAGAGGTCCGAGATAAAAAAAATGTGGTAGTGATCCGCCTCTGTTGGTCGTTCTATTTTTTGTTTTCGGGAGAAGACCAAAAGCTCTTAGTTCTGATGATTTAGATACCAGATGGCGAATGTCGACGTCCCAATGGGATATTCATGTACTGGCGAGAGAGTCACGGTTAGCATGTGACATGTACGGCGATGTTTGCACACGGGGTTAATATGAAATCTTTTATTCGTCCCCGTGGGGCACTAAACCTCGAAACAAAGCCGAAAATGAGCGGACTGAGCTCTTTGTAAGCGCCAGCATAAGGACATTGCTGTAACTTGGCAGGCTGAATGTCACAGCGGATGGCCTGAGGGCCTGAACCTACCAAACGTCCACACAAACTCAAATGTGTTGATTTACTTCAATACTATATCGGGTCAAAAATCGATTTGTGGGATGATTTTTCAAACCTTGCTCCGACTTTGCATGAGTGCTATTGTGCGTTTAAAGAACACTGGAAACAGTGGTCATAAAATGGCAGACAAAACCATGATGAGATCGTCTCGACTGCGTTCTGAGAAAATGGACTCTCGAGCGGGTCAGTGCGTACCTGGTACAGACACTGTCAATAAAAGCCAGAAGACAGACAGACAGAGAAATAGCGAGAGAAACGAGGAGGGTTCTTTGTTCAGCAGCCTTGAGGTATGAGGACGGCCCGTTTAGTCACATGATTGATGTTCTGAGAGCCGCACCCCGATGCCTTGATGTTTATTGACTTCTCCTTCAAATGTCAGCGTGAATCTGGAACAGCGCATCTTGAGACCGTAGAGATATAGGAGCTCTGTTGATTTTAGACTCCACCTATGGTGCTTTCCATGCTATATAAATGATTGGATAGATCGAGAGGGAAGATCATGTTTTAACATAATAGTTGAAACAACTGAAGAACGTCTTATTGTTTACCGACCCTCATGGCGTTCTAATTCCATATGATTTTCTGTCTTCGATAGAACACAAAAAAAAGTAACAAACGAAAACATATGAAAATTGAAAGCAAATGGGGTTGGGGATGTCAAGCTAAATATTAGCGTTAGCATCTCCTTTTGGAACAACATCAGGGCGAGTAAATAATTATTCGATTTCATTTTTCTTCTTGAACTTGAATAAGTAAGATGTGTTTGATGCCGTAACGTGTGATATTTTGAAGGTCAGCTCCAGACATGAAACAGCTCGTGCCAAAAGCTTAAAGTACTTGTCACCATTTCCTTGTGTGCTTTTCTGTGTAGCTGTTTTTGCTGTAGGACAACTCCGATCTTTTCAACCTTTGTCACAAGACGCTGCTAATAAATATATGGAATTCGAATAATGAAACAAGAAGATGCTCATGTATACAATAGTATAAAATAGCATCTGTGAGGGTTCTAAAGCAGGAAATAGTAAAAACTGAATTTAGACTGACTTATTAGCTGTATATGTGTTTATGATAATAAAGTTGTCAAATCCCGAAATTGTGCTTAAAAGGCAGTCTGGTTTTATTCCGGTCATCACCAACCAGAAAATATTGTGTTTGTGTTATTGCCGCAAATGCAACGCGCTAGATGTGGTGGCTTCATGCAACTTCGGTGTCTGGTTGCAGACGGTATCTTGTGTCACTAATGAAGAGCGTTTGGTCTTCCCCAGAGTCTGTTTGGACATTATTGAAAAGTGGTTTTGTGTTTTCCTATTTAGCGAGAGGAGATACTATACCAAGAACTTATTATTATAACCAGTCAAAAATATCTCGAAATTGGATGTTTTGCGGTTAAGGGAGCATCATTTTGTGATATAGTTTAGATCTGTAGTTCGCAGAAACAAACTAACAGAGTTAATCGTCAAAACGAGTGAGATGATTCTGTTGTATTATATCTGCATGTGGTCTGTGATTGTTAGCTAGCTAACTTGTTTTCTTTTTCTTTGGTTTTTCACCAAAAAAAATGAAAGTAACTAAAAAGCGCAGAATATGCTTCTTTGTGTTTTCTTTCTGTTCGTCTGAATTTTCTTTATTACTGTCCTGAAATGTCAAATTGTATTTTATGAATGTGTTTTAATTTATTTGTAGTTTGCCAAAATGACGATTTTGAAGCATGTTGCAGGCGTTGTCACTGATGATAAAAGAGAAAGAAAATAAATTAAAAATATAATATATGTACCTGAATGGAAAGGAGTCTGGTATATGTAGTGTCCTCAGGCTTTCACGGGGTGAAAGGTGAAACTACGGGACAATGTGTTTTCTGCACTGCATAAACATCATGCCAGGATGTGGTGAGAGCAAAACCAAACAGGAATGTGCAATAAAAGCTGTAGGCTGATTCCACCCTGCAGAAAGATTTTGTGTTTGTCTTCCTTCTGTGAAGTGTTTCTAAAGGAACACAGGCTGCTGTTTTGTCCAGTGGGGTGGACGGTATCAAATCACCCATGATGGTGAAGAATAATATCATCTTCTTGTGAGAAAGTGCGTAATGTAATATACATTTTCCCTCGTGATTATCATATGCACATTTCCAAAGTAAAGGGATAGTTTACATAAAAATTTGAAATTTAAATTTTTGAATCTGCTGTTACCCCACTATCCTAATGTGTATCCTAACTCAGCCTGATGTTAAATCGTAACTATTTGACGAGGTGGCAAATTTATGTTTTTGTTTGTTTTATGCCCAGGTGACATCAGGTTTGGGGCTTCATTCTTTCTTTTTATTGCTGATAGTTCTTTTTTTGTGTGCTTTTTAAAGTGGTTTTATACACATTTATATAATTATTGCAAATTTGCCACCTTGTTAAATTGATTAATTTTCCTGTTAGGTTGGAATTTTTTAAAATATATATATAGAGGAACTACACTAAATTTTCCAGAAATTAAATTCTTTACCCAAAACTAATAAATAATCATTTAGTTACTGTTCCAATGAATTCCATGTTCGATGTTTTATTGTCATATTTAAAATTGAAATATCATTAAAAAACTATAAGCATGCGTAAACAATTATTTAAAAAATTGAAATAATATATGCGTTATATATACGGTAACACGTTTGTCAAGGAAGCACGACGGTAAAGTTGTAATTCATGAACCTACTAAAAATGTTGTTTTTTCATCTCTTAAGCGAGAACATTTTTATCACTTGCTGCTGAGATGATTCACGCGTTACAGTTAAGCATTTGTTTCTTTTTATGCATATTGTCATAATCTGCTGTTGCATTGTGGGATGCCATTAACTCTGCCAATGCATTAGACCATCCAATTGATCTGTCCAGTACACAGTGTTCTGGACTGTTTTTCTGGCTTGCCAGAACTCATCCATTGAAGAAGCTGTTAGACATTTGTCATAGACATCTAGAGAATGGTTATGATGTTATAAAAGCATGTTGAAGAGCCTCAGAGAGAGAAAAAAAACATTACTTGATCTAAGTTAAACATGTATTTTCTTATTTAAACTGGGGATGACTAAGAATGTTAGGAAGGGGGTAGTAGACAAAACAAATAGTGCTTATATCATTATTGCTATTGATCCTACCCCATTGCTATTACTTTCAGTAATTTTAAAATAAATGTATATAAATCCAAATGGAAAACCTCCTAGGCCCACCCAAAACACCCTAGCAAAATTATAGCAAAACCAACAGAAAACAAAAAAATGTAGTAATTAAACAAAATAATTTTCAGACTCTGATTACAAAGAAGAATGCAGAAGTTTCAGGCCGTTGGGTCACTGTGTGCCCTGTTGACAGATCCAGGAACTGTGTGCACAGGAAGCAAGGCTATGCTTCCACTCACGTCTGCCCCGCCCTGGGGCTCACAAGGACACCAATATACGGGTGGGCAGGTCATGAGGGCCGAACACATTTCTCACCAAAACAAAACACCCCTCTCACATGAGGCAGACGTTCTCAGTCTCCGTGACACAACACTGACTGGTTGGTGAAAGCAGGTCTAATTGATCTCAGAGCTATGTTTCACCATAAAGAGAGAGAGAGTCTGGTCCCAGCCTTATACATTTGGGCTATGCAAAGTAAATATATCTGCATGCTTGGATTCAATAAAAAAATCTGTGAACTTATTCAATCTTGGCATTTTGTGATCGAAGACCCACGTTTGGCATCCTTGCATAGCGCAATGTCTGATAGATGAATTTCATTATAGAATATGAATTCCTTACGCAAAGCCGCTTCAAAATATCTCCTTTTTTGTGTCATGCAAGTTTGGAAATTGTCATTTACAAACATCATATCTATTTATTTGCTCAAAACAAACGGCATTCGGCACACACCTCTTGCACATCGACTTTTTCAGTGAATAGAAACACATTGTCTGTTATTGATAAGGGAACTGTTTGGGTCTCTGAAAGGAAACGTTTGCAGCATTAAAGACCCTAAGTTGATCATAAACTGCTGGATGACAAACAGCAGATAGGAAGCTGACAACACAGTTCCACCTCTATTCTGCGATCCTCTGAAGGTTACTTCTTCAAACACCAAATCCCAAATGCATGAGATAAAAGAAGGGGTGTTTTTCCATTCGGATACTGCAGTGTGGACCTGATTTGTTTTTCAGTGTTGTCGTGCATCCCGACAGACGGCTGCTGTTTTGATTTCCTTCTGACCTTTAGGCCATGACGACTGCGTCACGGTTGACGGGGCGTACTGAGCAACACGCCGTGTTTCAAATCGCTCTGCGCTTTAATACATATTCATATTGGACTCAACATCCGTCCCCTGCAAGAGCTTATCCTTCATTTCTTTCTGTATCACACAGAGCAGAAGATCTGGACTACCCCCACCGAGTAATCGCTGGCCAGAGCGTAAACTAAATGTTAAATTATTAATGACAACATCTGTGTGGATTTATATTTCAGTGAATTGAAAAGTAAAGCATTCAAAATTAATGTAGGGGGTGAAGCAATGTTCAATATTAGTTGTTTTGTTGATTTATTCAAGGCTTGGACTTCAAGATTAACATTTAGAAGATGCTTTTATCCAAAGCGACTTACAACAAGTTTAGATGAACTCTAGACAGAACTAAGATAGTCTTGATTATTTATCAAGTGCAGAGAAACGCAGTGTCCTTTTGTGCTGTGTAGCAGTCCCTATAAAACACATAAAACCCCTTTTTAAAAGAAACCTTAGTTATGATGTCATGCTTTTGCAGCCTTATGGCAAGATCATGACAGTCCCACGTGTTTTGTGTGAAAGCACATGGTTATTGTTTGTTATAATGGCCATGTGCTCTCCTGTCTTGACCCTACCCCATCGTTTAGCTTCCCGCCTGTAATTATCCCTTGTTAGCTCTCCTATTTAGTGCCAACCCTTGTGTTTGCTGTCCTGTGCTGTTTCGTTTTGTTTAGTTACTTTGCCTTGCTTAGTTTGACCATACTTACCGCGTGTCCAGATTCATGTACTCCTAGTCTTGTTGAAGTTCCTGATACGTGTCTAGTTTAGTTTATCCTGTTTTCTGCAGTTTTTTGCCCCCTCGTGGGAAGTCTTTGTTTTCAAGTTCATCTTTGTTCAATTCTTGTTTTAACCCATCGTGGGTCTTTTGTTTTGTAAATAAATACAAAATTTAAGTTTTGAGTTTTTTGTACCTGTCGGCTGCTCTTGGGTTCTCCTTCCTGACATGACGTATGTAGCATGTTTTAAATTGTCTCTCAGTTTGTACAAAAATTGCATTTACAGTAATGCATTTCAGGGTTATCACGATTATATTAATGCTACTAGGAAATGCTTTTTTTAAAAAGCACATTATTTATATTAATCTTTTTGCATTTTTGTTCATATAGCAGTACTTTTAAATTGAAAGTGCACACTACACTACTTTTAAATTCATTATTTTTGATCGCTGCCCGGCACTAGTAATAATCAATTGTAGCAAATAGTGTAGTATAGGTAATATTTACTATGGTAAGACTCAAAACACTAGGAATTTTTGTACACTAAAAGGTTTTTCACGTGGGAATTAATTCAAATGTTCAACATATTTCATTTACACAGCAATGTTTGAAAAGTGAAATGTAAGGCTTGCTCTTAAATGTGAAACTAAAAGGGCCAGTAGGTGTGGGTATTTTATATCTCTATCTCGTGTCCTTCCACGTCTCAGGCAAAGTTACAAGGGTGTACATGACCAAGACAAGAGTTTGTGTATAAATATGAAAAACTGCACAGAGGAATTGCATCGCATATTAACATGGACAGCAATGTCTGTGGTTGTACTTTAAAGTCTTTCCTGTGACTCAGTGTTTAGAGCATGGCGCTAGCAACGCCAATGTCACGGGTTCAAACAAATGCGCAGTATAATGCAGTGTAAGCCGCTTTGGATAAAGGCGTCAGCCAAATGCTTAACTGTAATGTGTCATTTATTATCTTACTTTAATTTTAAGTTTATGCAGTAAAAAGTCTTAAAATGTCACTCTTCCTATCAGACTGAAGGCATTTTTCACCCTTTTACATCATATGGATTCATACTTATATGACAAGTTTTGTTCTCCGATTGTGTAAGCCTGCGGGCAGATACAGAGATAGACAGCAGGGCAGCAATGGAACGGTGCTGATGTCAAAATGCACTGCAGTGAGAGAGGAGACTGGCTGTTGTTATTGGACATAGAGATGTGTGTCTTAACCTGTGCTCATGTATCAGACTGCGTCTGGCGTATTATGTAAGTGCCCCCTCTCCTCTACCCCCTTTTTTCCCAGCGATCTCTCTAAGCCAACCGGCTAGCAGCCTTGTGAATATTTCAAGACTGTTGCATCAACGCCAGTGTAGCAGATTGTGGTGGACTATAAATGTTTTATAGCACAGTGCATATGGGGAAAAAAGTATTTTAAGAGCCTTTTTGAAAGCTCAGTAGGAAATCGTGGACACACTGTATCTTGTGTGTATATATACTGTATATATATATATATATATATATATATATATCTTTCCTTAGCCGAGATGAGGACGGTAAAAAATGAGTTGCTGTCATATCTTTCAGGAGATTTTTCTCAAGGTGATTCCAAGATTCCTCTTTCTCCTGTCCAAAAGGATTCACCATGATTTATGAAATGCTCCAATTTCGGAAGGAAAAGGCAGAGAAGGGTGGCGGATGACATCATATTAAGGGCGGAGCTAGGACGCACAGTACAGTATGTGCCCACATGCACAAACATATTGACCTGCCAATCCAAATAATCTTTAACATAGGAAATGCATTTATGTCCTTTGGAAAAACATCTACATTAAGGTTGTTGTGATGAGTCTGTCGTTTTCAGAAAATAATCCAGGGTAATACAGGTCACGATAATCTGGGATGGTTATATCGGGCAAGTAATCTCACAGCATCAGTATGTTGTATAATCCCAGATGAGTTTGCTCTATAATCTTGCATGAGTTGAATCAAGTGGAAGCACTGAGAAATGGAATGTTATGGGATTATAAACCACCGTTTTAAAGATGATGTAAGGTAGATGCATTAAAAATGACATTTTAATCAATAATAGAAGCGATAAGACACATGAAACCTTGGTGTACAGTGAATTTTAACAGTTCGGGGGGTTAATCCATTTCACATCCCGTCTAACAATGGCAGATAGCTGTTATAAAATCATAGAAATAAAACACATCATATAAAATGTGATGATATTACTTAAAAATATTATTGCTCCACCAAACAATGTAGTTCATTTTGTCAGTAACAGAAACAGCAAAGCGGTTGCCAAGAAACACAGATACAGCAACATACAGTGGTGCAGTCATAGATATGTGTAACTAGATCCCACATTAGCAGCTGTTTCTATGGAACCCAAAATACATAGGTCGTCCACCATATTGGGACGGTGCAAGACAGTCTGTAAACTAATGTTGCCAAGTCTGCCGCTTTCCTGTGGAATTGGCCTTCTTTTAAACTGTTGCGGCAGGTTGATTTTTTCCACAAGTTAAAAATGGAAGGATTTTGTTATTTAGTTTATATTTATCTTAAAGGCGCTGTTTGTAAAATCCACGCATGCAAAAAACGGAGATGTTTTAAAACAACAACAACGGATGACGCTGTGAAGGAGCGTGGAATAATGGAGACTGTCGTTTTCGCCTCCACCTCTAATATTCGATCTGACGTTTATGAGAAAAGACGTTTATGAATGATGTTATGTAATAAGGTTTTATAAATGTTGCGTTTGATTACACACATTCAACATAATACATCAAATTAATTTATTACTATTTAGTCTGATGATCTAAAAACATTTTTTGTCCACGAGGCTGTGTTGTCATGGTTTCTACGGACATAAAGGTGGAAACCGAGTGTAATGCAATAGAAGCCAATCATTACATTTACACATTTGGCAGACGCTTTTATCCAAAGCGACTTACATTGTATTATCCTATACATTTATACATAGGTATTTGCAATCCCCTGGGATCGAACCCACAACCTTACCTTGTTAACGCAATGCTCTTACCGCTGAGCTACAGGAAAGCTTGTGTCTTTGGTAACGCGGATATGACACCATTGATAGGCAACTGCCAGTAATGGTCAATGTCACTGGTTAAAATGGCAATTTTCTCACGATTAAGAAATAAATGGAAACATTTAATATAGTGCAACTAATCAACTGAACAAAATATATAACACTGGAATAGTGGTTATTGGATATTTTACTGCGAAAAAAGTTACAAACTGCGCCTTTAAGATTATTTAATTTAGGAAAGTTAAGTTCTGTTATTTGGACTGGGGGTGACCCGTTTAGGCTAGAGATGATTGATTTTGTCACAAAGATATGGCAACCCTGCCAAGCCGGTCCGTAAACACTTAAGTACAAGCTGACTGTGCGTTTGCATTATGGCATCTAGTTATATATATCTATGGGCGCAGTGCTACAATGATTATCTTTTAGTTAACTGGACAAATAAATGCAAAAAAGTTGGCTTAACCAGTGAAAAGAAGTTGGTTCAACAACCGTTGGACTAACCTATTATTACTTGTAAATTCGATTAATAAATGCAAGTTAACAACCAAAGAAGTTGGGTTGAAGGTTGGAGCATGCGCATTGTAACGATCACGAGGTTGGCGCATGTGCAATGAAGCGCGCTCCAACGGACAGATTCAGACTGCTGGACGGAGACATTTTAGCATCTTCGTGCGAGACTAATGGATCTACTCACAGCCAACGTGTTTCTGCTCAAAGCCATCGTTTTAGGTAAGTAATAAGTAGGCTATATGCATTGAAGTATTTTGTAAAACTAGCATGTATCTGCTTGATCGCAGAGCCGTGGTTACGGCTAGTTATGCACTGTATCATTTTTTTTGCCACGAGGATGCTTAACTTTTAACAAGTCTCCCAACTTCAGCAAATAGCATGTACAAAATTTAGAATAGAACCTGAGGCAATCGTGGTAAGTTAAGTTAAGAACAAGTTTGTTTATTTCAAAGTAACTATTTAATTTGGCAATTTTTGCAGTACACAAATATAAAGAAATATTTTAAAGTCGACTCTTTATCTTAAATTTAAATTCACACACGCTTCAGTGGCCTAATATTAGAATTTTAACGTTTCAGACTGAGATCAGAGGCAATAAACATCTGCAAAAAAAAATTCCTGTGTCCTTCGAAGCCTGGCTAGGCTCTCACGTGTTTTGCAGACTACTTCGACGGTGTCGACAAGACTGCAATCGTCTCATTTAAAGTAAGTATCATTTTATGGAGTTGATTTAGATTTAATATTATTAACAAATACATGTGCAAAAATCAATGAATTTGAACTGATTTGCAAATGTATTTTGCTATCCACAAATTCACAATTTAAACTTGTGTCTTGATCTGTTGTAACACATTTGAAGCCAATTAAACAATGTTACAACCAAGACCTGTTTTATTTCTATCACCAGTTATGTAATGAGTTCAAACGCATCACTAGTGTGGACCTCCTCGAAACATTCAGAGCATCAATACACCAGCACACTCCGCAACTCCTCAAGCTATACAGAGCAAGAAAGGGGGCATTTGGAACAGAAATGGAAGATCTTCTCAACAAGCTTGATCAGCAGGTAACTTGTTAATGTCAAAGTTACCAATAGATAGATAATTTAAAAAAACAGATTATTCAGAGCCATTTGCTATTTTATTTTCTATAAAGAACATTTTCGGAAGATATTTTTGAAGGAATATGACAATGTATGTCAAGTGTTCACTAGCTGATTAGACTGATTTTGGCTCTGAACTTAGTATACTGCATACAATACTGATTTCCTATTTAACACATCTAATTTTATTCATTGGCTCATTAGCAGAGGCTTTATGACTTAAAACATACATGCAAACTCATAAAAAGTTTAAATTAATAACAATTTTTTTTTTGTTTGTTGTTGTTTTGTACCCATTTTTTTAGACCACAAGTATTGTGACTCACAGAAAGCAAACCGTCCTGGAAGGTCTCCCCATGTTTCTACGAGAAGATTCCTCTGTACTTTTTAAAACATGGTGAGTATGTTTCATTACTTCAACAGATATACAACATCTTGCCACATGACCATGAGTGATTAATAGGAATGTGAATTTTTGTGTTAACAGCAAACAGATTGTTTTGATGATTCATTGGATCATTTTTGATTCAAAGTATATTTTTGCAAATACAACATGAATTTGGTCAATGATTGGGTATGAAATTTATTACAGTTAACATGACAGCCTCAGTCACCAATCACTTATATTTTGTGGTAGATTATGCAATGAATCTGAATGACTGAAAATATACCATCATAGTTGTTATAATTGCTTTTTTGTGATATAGCTTATTCAGGTTAGTACTAAATCAAAAAAGAGCCAATTGTAATTTGTGTATTTACTATATAAAATGTTTGTTAGTGTCAAGTGATATTGATTTATTCTTTTTATTATAAGGACAAGACTCCAGAGGACAGACAGACCAGAGGGATGAAGGTGGGAATCCTTATTGTAATTGAAGATGATGCCCCCCCCAGCACACTGCCCAGTGTCACAAAATTTGCTGTTGTGTTGGTGGAGGGGATTGTACTGAGAGAAGCTCCAGACTTGCAGTCTGCACTTGCATACCTGTTTGGCCCTCTGTTTGCCTTGGACTTTGAGTACCCAAAGCAACGGAAATACACTTTTGAGGTTATTGAGAAAGTGTTTATGGAGATGGGCACTCATTGCTCTGCTAGGGTACAGACCCTCAAAACTAAGCTATTACTGTGAGATGAATTTGTGAGATGTTTGTATCTTACATTTAAGATGCAAGTAGATAGTTTTTTTTTTTTGCAATTTGCTTGCATTTTGTTTGACTCATTTTTGTTTAAACTGTTAACTTGAGGTTGTGATAAACATTGGTGCCACTGTTTCAGCACTTACAGCACAAACGTTAACTTGCACTTATGGTATAAAGCTGCTCAGTTGTAACATATTCAGTGTTTACAATTTAAAATGTAAAACATTTAAAAGATAGAACATTTAAAGTGTTTATGACCAGTTGAATGTTAACACTTTGAATGTAAAAGTACTCTTTAAAAAAAAAAAATTCTTCTGCCCTACTCTTTTTTTATTTCTTTTTTAACGATAAGGAGTATGGCTAAAGTGGTAAACATTGTTTGTTTTTTCCATTTCCTGCTGGTTTAAAATAAAAGCCTGGACCAAAATATCAAGCCTGTAGTATCTTAATTTTTTAACCTTGTAATCAACATCTTTAGTCAACTGAACATACTTTATTAAGTCAAGTGAAAATAACATTAAAAGTTGAAATTGTATAATTTTGTAAGTTTTTTTAACTATAAAAACTCAATCAGCTGAACAAAAGATTTTAAATTGGTAAACATGTGACTTTACTCAGTGAATTAAGTTAAGTGAACTACTTTGTTTAAAAGTTGAGTAAACTCAAAAAAGCTGTGCAGCAAGTTGCCTTACAATTTTAAGTTATGTCAACTTTAATTTTTTTACAGTGTACTTATATAATGCGGTTGTTTTGAGGAATTTTACAACAGTTTAGAACATTTTAAGACTAAAATGTAACATTTAGTTTTATTTCTTATTATTAATAATAATAATCAGAACTGATCAAAACAAGATTTCTACATAATCTGAAGAATTGTGTGTTGTGCAATAGTTCAACAAATATTTATATAACGCTGCTGCATTTTTTAAATGTGGTTACTAGCCAGTAAAAGAACCAAAACTCAAAAGTTTATATTTCTGTTATCTATATATGCACTTCTTTAGTGCAAGTCAACTGGATTTATCATCTGCTTGGCGAAATGTACAATACTGATAACTTAGAAATGCTGTAGTACACATTTCAGCAAGCTGCACCATTTGAGATATTACTCATATGCCTAGCAGCACAAACAGTGCCTACAAGTTACTTACAACCAGATTTAATAAAAGAGTATATTATTAGGGTATAAACAGTACTACTAATGTTGCTTCAGTTCTTTGCCAACCAGCCAAACAATTGCCAAGCAATATAGGAACTTGATGCCTAAAGTATAGATGGTTTCAGCAGCAACAACATAAAGAAATGTTATGTGGCTCAAATTTGACTTTCGGTAGACCTCCGCAAAGAATCAATAACTTTTCAGTAGTTTTAATTTAATTTAATACAATTCATATACAATCAAATATTTATATAAATTTGATATAAAAAGAAATATTTACAAAACCCAACTCAGACTGAAAGTTAACATCGGGCCAGACGTGTGCGTCAGATGAAATAAATTTATAATGAATTCAAATGTTTTGGCAATATCAGCTAATTCCCATAAATTACATGGCATCCAAGCTGAATTTGAGTCCGAACTATTCTGATCCACACACCCATGTTGTTTGGATACATTCTGTCATTCAAGTGTGGTGGATTATAAGGATCTTAAAATGATGTTGCAATAAACACAGGTTCACTGTAAAGTCAGCTTAAGTTACAGTCATTTTACCAGTTCATTACTATATGCAACAGCACTACTGTCAGGTTTATCGTCATGAGAAAATCATCAGACACTAAGATGCATTGATACTGATATGCTCTGTAAAGAGAAGCTGTGACACAATGAAAGTCCATTAGAAGTGCAGAATTACATTCATTGTGAACAGAATGGGAGCCATCACTCTCTTAAAGGATCATTTAATCTACACGCATCTCTACAGCACTGCAACTTAGACTCAAGGAACCTTCCTTGTATTACAAACTGTTGCATTTTTAATCTAGCTGACAAATAGTAAATTGAGCTCTGGATTCCGTACAAAACAGACAACCTATGCTAATGAGACAACCTAAAGAATTAAACCGCGGTCACACTTTCGTTCCATTGACTTCCATTCATATGCATGCGTCAGACTGGAAACAAGAGCCTGTTCAAAGATATTTTGCATTTCACTGCGTAGCAAGGTTCAAGGAACCTGCGAATTCGCGTCACGTGAGTGTGTGAGACCACTTGACACGTGACCTCTCGGTACAGAAATATAAATCATGGAGGAATCGCTACCGCCCTTTTTCGTACCACCGTCCAAACGAATTTCGCATGTTCAAAGTCAAGTCTGACTGCTGCATTAAATTGTATAGACCTCACAATCGAATGTGGGAATTAAAGGAGTCATATGACAAGGCTAAGACGAATGTTACCGATTGTTTTAGATATAATTCAATCTGTATACTCAATTTAAGGTTCAAAAACACTGTATTTTCCACATAACGTGCATGTTTGTATCTACTCCTTGACCCGACTCTCTAAAACGTGGAGATTTTTTTCTAAGGTCATCGCTCAAAAATGTGAGGTGTGCTATGATTGGCCAGTTAATCAGTGGGTAGTGATTGGTCGAATACTGCAAGCGTGTGACGGACATGTAACGCCTCTTACCATATTTGGAACATCAGGTTCAATAAGCAATTGTGCTGACAGGTACGCCCACCTTACTTCCGTATATATTTGGGCGGTCTTAGTCAAATCACATCACTAACAATTTAACGAGTCTAATACATGCATAGGCAACTTATAACACACCAAAGACACAGAAAAACATGTGTTTGCTCCATTGTTCCCTTTAACTTTCCTTGGTAGCTTTTACTACCAAACTGTTTTGTATCTTAATCTATTCAACATGCAGATCCAATTCAGTTTCTAATTTGCCTGTTTAGGTGACACATGAAGAACATGCAAACAAACATTTCATGTCCAAACTGAACTCCAGACAGAGTCCGAGCTGGAATCACCATAGCAACCCTTTTTCGTTTCACGCGCGGTTTAAAATGAAGGAATTCTTAACCCCTCTCTTTATCAAGAAGAGCTCCTCACCGAGGCCTCTTCGGTGTCATCTCCAGAGTCTGTGGAATTGAATACCTCCTTATTTCACTTACGTGGCTTTGGTGCCTCTGCTGGAGTTTCTCAAAGGGGTGATCAGTCTGGGTGAGACTTAAGGTTTATAGAGTTGTGAAGCTCTAATAGAGAGATGCACATCCCCTCGAGCTTCCACCCCCAACCTGATACTCCTCTGTTACTAGGCAACACCTGCTGGCATGTGCTAAATAAAGATTAGCACCAGGCAAGCCGCCTGGCAGAGATGTAATGACTTCTAAGAGGTGAAAAAGCACAGCCTATACTTTCTTATAAGTTATAATGGTCACCTCACAGCGTTTGACATGATATTCCTTATTAGTTGATCTAGTACCCGAGGCGGACAAGAATTACATTCTGAACTATCTGAGAAATGAAAGAGCTTTCAAGTAGTTCAAGTATATACAGGTACATCTCAAATAATTAGAATATCATGAAAAAGGTCAATATTTTTTGTCACTAATTTCAGAAAGTGAAACGCATTTATTATATAGATGCATTACACATAGAGTGAAATATTTCAAGCCTTTATTTCTTAAAATTTTAAGATTAAGATTATGCCTAACAGATAATGAAAACACAGTGGACCAACAACATGCAGATGACACGGCAGCCCAAATCATCACTGACTGTGGAAACTTCACACGGGACTTCAAGCAAAATGGATTCTGTGCCTCTTCAATCTTCCTCCAGACTCTGGGACCTTGATTTCCAAATTAAATGCAAAATTTACTTTCATCTGAAAGAGGACTTTGGTCCACTGTGTTTTCTGAAGTCAACGCAGCCATCTACCAGGAAATTTTAGAGCTCTTCATGCTTCCTCCTGCTGACAAGCTTTATGGAGATGCTGATTTAATTTTCCAGCAGGACTTGGCACCTGCCCACAGTGCCAAATGTACCAAAAGCTGGTTTAATGGCCATGGTGGTACTGTGCTTGATTGGCCAGCAAACCCGCCTGACCTGAACCCCATAGAGAATTTATGGTATTGTCAAGAGGAAGATGAGAGACACCACACCCAACAATGCAGATGAACCTGAAGGCCACTATCAAAGCAACCTGGGCTTCCATTCCACCTGAGCAGTGCCACAGGCTGATTGCCTCCATGCCACGCATCATTGATGCAGTAATTCATGCAAAAGGAGGCCCAACCAAATATTAAGTGCATAGAAATTAACATACTTTTCAGAAGCCTGACATTTCTGTTTAATTTTTTTTTAGTATTTTCTGCAGTATTTTAGGTCTGAACAAACACAGAGCATCTTTTATGTTGTTTGACCAGTTTCTCCAGTTTTCATTTTATTTGAAATTTGGGAATAAAATATTGTTAGTAGTTCACAGAATGAAACGAAAATAATCACTTTACCTATAAATAGTACATTTAAAAAAAATGATATTGTCTCTTCAATTTTTCTGCAGCTGGAGATGTTGTGTTATCCAGAACTCACATCCATCACCTGCCTAAGTTTAACATTTATGATGGATGACCACGAGAAAATCAAAAAGATAAATGCAAAGTAATCATAGATACACTGATATATGTTAGCCAAAAGTGATGTTTTCACACTTTATTCAAATACATTATTACAAATGTATGCATGTTTGATAGTTGTGCTTGGAGTAGAAAATTATTCTCAGCTTTGAGAAATTATGGAGCCTTGACAAAAAAATACAACACATGGTGTAAGAGGAGACTGGCTACAAAATATTACTACAGGAAGCAATAAACAAATGTGTAGTTGAGGAATAACTATGGTGTGACATAGCCAAATTGAGAAAACAAACTGTTGATATCACATTAATATTTATCTTCATCATTCGTTTTTTGCCATCACACCATAGGACAAATGTGCGTATTAGTTTGTCAACTACCCAAAATATTAATAAATAATAATACTGTAGTCAATGTATGTTTTTATTTATTTTGCTTTTTGTTTTTTTCATAATCAAATAAAAGTCATATTCTTTGATTCACTATAGTTTGCCCTTTTTCCAAAGTTGTTGTCTATCAGATGAAGTTCCCCCCTCTCTCTCACTCTCTCTCAACCGAATTACTCACTCTCTAGTTGTTCTAAAACTATATACATGCATTTGTTTGGTTGAACACAGAGAAAGTTTTTGGACAAATACTTGTAACCAAACACTTCTTAGACACAATTGACTACTAGTAGGGAAAATGACAATGGGAGTCAAAAGTGCCCAAGAACTGTTTGCTGTCCAACATTCTTCAAAATATCTTCTCTTGTGTTTAATAGAACAACTCAAGGGTGATTAAATGACAGATTTTTTGGGTGAACTATCCCTTCCAATAACCTAAAAATCAAGAGTTTGCTTCCGGATATAACTTTTGGTTTTGGTCAATATGACATTCATTTACGGTTGATATATCTAATATCTACTCTTTTCATCCATAATTGTATCCCTCTGTATGGTTGAAGCAATGTATGCATCAAAACATAACAGTACATCACAAAAAAATATGCACAGCAGGCATTCAAGACCCCGATGTGAAGCACTGTCCCGTTTAACACACAACTACTTAGTAAAACCAAACAGACATGAAATATTAAATCTGCGCTGAAATATTTATGTGAAATAAAATAGAACGAGGGCACTATAAACGATCGGCTGCCAAGAACGACAGTTACACATACAGTTTAGCTGCAATTACACAAACAAATTTGACGACAGAAGGGCTGAGGTGACTGACCAATTAGAAACAGGTATTTTTATTATGAATAAAATATTAGGTTATTATTATCAGTTAAACTGTATTTTTTTCAGTTTTGAAGCAAATGTATATGGAAATCATAAAATATGATACAATATAATGAGATGCATCATTTGGCTCATGTGACTTTGTGACCGTTTCACTTTATAGTAAGTTTAAATATCAGTATTCGCAACTCCACACAATTTGTAGGACAGAGAGAAAATAAATGCATACTTTTAGAGACATATTCTGATTAATCCCCCAGAAACACAAGCTCATCTGCTGGTGCGCTCCCTTCATAACACAATGTCAAATGCACACTCATGCCTGACACTCATCTTAACCAGTGTTGGGTGTAACTAGTTACTAAGTAATTAGTTACTGTAATATAATTACTTTTCCCTTAAAAAAAGTAAAGTAGGGGATTAATCTTATTTTTTATGTAATGTAATTTCTGTTAATTTTGATGTAATTAAACTAAATACTTTGTGTAATATATGTGTGTGCAATAGAGGAATTGACATCAAAATTCAAAGTCTAACTCTAAAATCCATGCTTTAATTTATACTTCTCCCATTTGTAATACTTTGGTCAATTAATAAATACAAATTTATGTAGTTTAATATAATTTATTTGATTGAATTAAAAGAGCCGTTTCATGTCTATCCCTGAATCACTTAACTAGTCAAGGTGGATACAGTAAGTAATTAGTAATGAGTAATTAAATACATTTTGGTGAGAGTAATTTGTACAGTAATCTAATTACACTATTGAATATGTAACTAGTAACTAATCACTTTTTCAGAGTAACTTACCCAACACTGATCTTAACGCTTCATCGTATAAAGAGCGCCCCATCCGAGAGGCAGAGAGAAAGAATGCATTCTGAATGTGAGTGACGCACGCAGAAAACATTTTTTTTCTTGCGCGGAAGACGAGATTGACGCACGTTAGCGGCAATCGTGCAGCCCGATTTGCGTCTGTACGCCTCCTTATATTTAATTTACTCGCGCGAACGCTTAATTCGTGTTTGGTGTGAACCCAGTAACGAAAATGCGCGGGAAGAAACGCGAAATGTGAATACGGCCTTAGCGTACTCCCGCATACCGAGATTCTTTTGAATTTAAAATAACAGCATTTCAAAGAACAAGCAACACGGGGGTGATGATTTCTGGAAATACATCGTGACACGTTTAAGGGATTCTTTTCATTTTCTCACATTCATATTATTCGTGTTATTCATGTGTTCTCAACACGCGTTGTGCTTTGGCATTCCCAGTGTGTCTGCATCGATCCGCTTCTGTCATTGTGCTTAATTACGTTCAGAGCCTTTTCCTCACTGCAGTGACCATAGTAACAATCTCCACGGTCTCTAGAACAAACCAACACAGCCGAGAGATGAGAGCGAGGGGGGCAAGTCAGTGTCAAAGCTAAAAAACGAGACGAAATAGCTTCCGTCAGTCTGTGAGAAAGAAAACTGACCATTAAACAGTAAGTGAGATGAATGTCCTCGGGGAAACAAAATCGCTATGAGCTAATGAAGGAAGATAAACCAAACAAGCAGTCAAGCTAAGGCGGACTATTAAAGGCTTAAAAAAGGCCAGAGAGATTGTGATCATGCGTTACCCAACCCGACACGTTTGAGACGATGATATAACACTGAGGGCTATTGGGTGTCTTTAAGAGAAGCAAATGCTAGTCAGTGAGACTGACGGAAGCTCCAAGCACGTACAAGGAAAGTCAGTGTGAATGAGTGAAGGACGATGGATGCTGAAGATAAATCAACGAGGAAAACAGGGTGTGATGGGGAGTGGATGGACAGTTTGTACAGGGTGAGACATTTTAAAACAGGACGAAAGGTAGTTTTCTCTTATATCCTATACAATAGAGTATTTTCTTTGAAAGGAGGGTAAATGAGACATCATCATATTAGGCACCATCTCTCCAGCCAACGCTTATATTAGCAACAGTTGCCAAGGTGAGCATCGCTAGTGCATCCGGTCAGGATTAGGGATTTGAACAAAACCCTTAAACACAAATTTTAAGGCTACAAAGGAAAACTTATAACGTGCTAGAGACACGAATGAGAACTAAAAAGGTACACTGTGTGCTTTTGCATATACATATATAGACGGTTTCAAAGTAGGGTTTAACAACAAAGAAACGTCACTACACATTACCTTTAACTTCCGGTGCACATTCACAGACAATAATGTGCCTGTAGATTATTTCTGATAACAAGCCAAAGAAACCGAGAAGAACCGTTACTAAACTAAACTCGTCTGTACAGTCTTTTGAATTTAGACCGCGATACCATGCTCAACCGCTAGATTTCAATGTTCCGTACGGTTTGTTTAAATGGGACAATACTACAGGCCCCTTTCAACCCATATTATCGATTTAATAAAATAACAAAATTCAACAAATCGTTTATTTAATACAATTACTGTACAATGCAATAATATAAATGAATATGGCCATAAATTAAATTGTGATATTTTTAGATTCGAGCTAGACCGATAAACAAACAGACCGGAACTTAACTGGACCCCAGGCGTGTGCGTCCGATGAAACTGTCTATAGTGCCATATGATTTCCATGATGCGGGAAACAGGCATTAAACAGAATTTGCAGATTACGACACGGAATCTAAGAAATGCATTATTTCTTAACCAAAATTCTAATTGTGCTACAAAAGTTATTCAGATGCGGTTTAAATATGTAATCTGCTTGTTTTGCCTATTTATAAGTAAAAGAGTGACGCGGTTGCGTGTACTATGCACGCGATGCATGTAGAGCTTCCAGTGAACCATATCTCACAACGAGGACAGGAACACATGAACTGCATCGAAGCTACTGTCAAACACCCTTTGCGGTGTCTCGTCAAAATAAAGGTCCGGTTAACTTGAACACGTTACAACAGCCCCCTTGATGCATGTGCATTGCGACAAATTGCAATACCTCACCTGGCCTACAGGAGTCCTTATGGAGCAGTTAAGCAGGTCTACCGTGTGACAAATGACAGATACGGTTGTCACCTTATGGATAAAGCTGCAAAACAATAAAATGAGCATGTGCCACCTGCTTGAACAAAGAAAAAAAATCCAGAATTGTGCATAACTATTCTGATGACAAAATAGACATGAGCACTGCACGCTGACCCTAACATCAGAGTAAAAAGTGAAGTTTACATAGGCCTTTAACATCAGGGCAGCATGTTTAGCATGGGCAAAGTCACTTTAGTAAATGTAATAGTTGTATAGAAGTTATGAAAGTTATACTGAAATACGGATTACTCTTTCCATGGATGGCACTTAGGAGATAAACAAATGTGGTTTTATTACAAGTTTTGCAACAATTACATTGTGTAAAAGTGTTCAAGAATGCAATGCATTAGTGGGAAGCCTCCACTGTACACATGGCTTACTCAAGGAACTAAGAACAGAACTTATTTGAATAGGCCTCCTATAAATTTGTTACGGCTTCTCAATATGAACAGAGATAAAAATATAAAAACATGTCAAACAGCATATGTTTTAATCATAAAAAAAACAACGAAAAAAACATTCATAAAATAAGCCATTTTTATTTCTTCTGACAGTACTTCAGAGGCGAACGTTCCTGGTACTCAAGGGCCACTGTAAAAGCCATTTTTCATGTGTGCTCCACCCAGGTCAATACGTCTAACTCAGTCCCATTTCAAGTGCTTTCAGCAGTTTTGGTTTCATTAGGGTTGGTTTCTGAAGAGTTAAGCTCAGCTTCTGTATCTTTCTGCTCTATAACACTTCCCTCTTCTTCACCCTGAACCTCAGAATCTTCAGCGTTCCCTTCCTGGGCTTCTGTCGTATCGTCGTTCCTACTCCCCTGTTTGTCACGGAATACCTCCATGCCCACCATGCGGAGGTAATGAAGCCGTTCGTTACGTGACACGAAAGCCCTGATTGATGCTTTTCCTCTCCATCCGCACAGATCTATGGCGCACTGGGGCGCATCCGGGTTCCTGAAGAGATGGGGAAGGGAGAAAATTAGAAGACAAGAAGGAAATGGTCGAAAGAATAAATGACAAGGGAAGAAAGAGAGAAAATGAGAAGAAAAGCTCTAATACAAAAAGTGTGATGGAGGTGGATGGGGTACTTTAAGAATGACTTTGATCATACGGATGGCGAGTGAGTAAGAAAGATAATCAGACTGTCTGATGGTGCTGGAACAATCCTGTCATGTTTTCGTGTGAGGATACTGCAGCACGCTGCCAATGGTGGAGAATGACACCGCTGTGCCATGCGCTGCTAATTGCGGTGGCATCAGAGCTCCTGTTGGTTCCTGTCATTCAGCGTGACAAAACCATGAACAACTATGCATGCGTCATTGTGTGCGAGTGTGTTATGGGGGCTATTAATGAGAAAAGAAACCGATTTTATATTCACAGGATCACTTCCTAGGCTTAATTTAGACGGTGCTTGTTACTGCAACACATCAATAACACTGATGAAAATATGTTAAAGGGTTAGATCATGAAAACACTTAGATTTTTATCATTAGTTACTCACTATCAAGTACCACTCTACGCAAGCACCACAGGTATGCGTCATGGTGCTCTCGTGAACGAGCGTCGGAAACTGACACACAAGAGAAGTTGTTGAATAAAGTCATTATTTTTAGACACAAAAAGTGTTCTTGTCGCATCAGAAAATTAAGGTTGTACCACTGGAGTCAATACATGAACTATCTCAATCATCGTATCAGGGATAGTTCACCCAAAATGAAAATTCTGTCACAAATTACTCACTCACTAGTTATTCCAAATCTGTAACAGGGTTCCCACTCTAAGCCAAATGTCAAATTCCCTGACTTTTCCCTTACTTTCACTGACGAAAGTAGAATTTCCATGGCTTCTAATGAATGAAACTTTCTTTTAAAGTGGTCGTTTCGAAGTGGTCGTTTTTTAGCAAAAAAATTTGAAATGTACATTTTCCTGGCATTTTGCCTTAGTTAAGAGCTACAGGTTACTGCATAAATTTGACTTAAGCGATTCCAAGGTGACAAGCAGGAAGGGAATAAAATTGCACCGAAGATAACCATAACAATATTGAAAAAGGTGTAAAAACACGATAAAAAATACAGTATAGATAAATAACATTTCGATAAAAGGAATTTCACTGATATTTCATGACTTTCAATGTCTGCAATAGACCTTTTAAAATCCCATGATATTCCAGAAATTCCATGACCCGTGGGAACCCGGTGTAAAAATGTATTTATTTGGTTGAACACAGAGAAAGATATTTGGACGAATGATTGTCACCAAACAGTTTTTGGCCAGCATAGACTTCCATAGCAGGAAAAGACAATGGTAGTCAAAGTGCCCATGTTTGACGTTTAAGATCGCTGTGTGGGCGGGGCTGTCAGCCACAACGACGCAAAAATAGAAAACGTTTCTAAATCGTTTCTCAATTTTATGTTTCAAACATAGAGGCGATAGAGAGTCAAATGCTAACAGCATGTCTGTATTGAGATATAAGATCAAAGCATTTCTTGAAATTAGTACCGCAAGCACACCTTACAAAATGGTTTTCTGCCTTATATACATTCATCTAAACAACCATAAACCTTTACAGAGTTATTCTCCCAAAAAGGGTGAACAACATGGCACTTTCAAAACGCCTTTTCTTATGTCTTGATCGGCCTGACATAGTAAAATTGGTCAACATACTGGTCATTCATCCAAAAACCCTGAAAATCTGTCGTCACGCAAACTCACAACCACGTGAAAGTTGGTTTTGAACAACAGTTCAAACAAACATGGAAGGGCTTGGTCACTTTTTAGACCAATTTGGTGCAGAACCAAATACGCAATAATACAGCCAGCTGGGTTTTGCATCCAGTCATTGCTGAGGTCATGATTGTAAAACTGCTGGTGGTTACAATCAAGAGCTTTTGTTGCAGACTGAAAACATGAAAGCCTGAAAAGTTTCTTTGTTGTAGTTTGCGCTAGGTCTAAAGGCCAAAGAAAGAACAGACAAGACAAACAACCTACTTAACAGTGAACATCTGGCACCACCACAAACATGTACACAAATCCCAATGAGGTTTACCGGTTGAAATGTTGGGCGTGTTAGTGTGTGACGGAGAATGAGAGATTACGAGAACACACTTCAGATCGACTAGTTTTCTATACAGTAAGGGCCATAAACGTGAAACATGACTATCTGTCGAGCCGAACAATGAGCTTTCTGGTGAGAGAGACAATGAAGAGCTGTTTATCTGTGAAGAGGAAGCCGGGTGAATCAGTTCGAGCCCTTTAATTATGAGACAAGGGGCGTAATGACTACAAAGCACTCAATCTCCATTCATTTGTCTCCTGACTGGCTGATGAATGGCAGGAGTGCCATCACCGAGACTTCTGTGTACGTACAACACAACTTCTGCTCTCCTCCCTGCCAGTGATGCTGGATATAAAACATACAAAACTGCTAGAAATCACCATAAACTGCCTGTCTAGAAAGATTAAAGTTTTGACAAAATTCACACAGCGATCCTATTAATGGTCATCCTGTGGTGTAAAATCAAGTTTTTAATGTCATCACAGGTGTCACATTAATGTGCTTTATTGCGAGCTCCTGATAGCACGCATACATCTGGGAGACGTCTATTTGATGTCTACATTAAAATCTGCAAGATGTATTTTTTCATTGTTTGCTCATCTTCAAAAATGTGAATTTAAATGTGTATTTCTTCGGTCAAAGATGAGTTTTAAGTGACCAAATTGACTACAGGGAAACTTTTAACCTTTGACACGTATTTATGGTGGATTCAGTTCATTTTGGTGGATTTATGGTTCGTCTAGTTCATTTTCAAAGGGAAACATGCGGTAAGCGGCAAAACGCGAGCCGCCGCTTAAAGGCCACGTACCATGTGAATCCACCATTAGGCAAGCTCACTTTACAAAAGGTTTTAGAAATGGTTCAATGAGTGAAAATTGTAATCATATCTCACGAATACATTCCCAAATATTAGTTTCCTGTGCGTTTTCAAAACATGAAAATTATTGTTAGCTTAGCAACATGCTAACATCAATACTTCACAAAAAAATAACATTCTGACTGGTTTGCCATCATGCCATCCCGCATTTATGGCTTCCTATCTTTAGTTAAACAGTTTTATATTAAGCATACATCCCTTATAAGACACATAATGTTGAAACCGAAGAAAGGAGGTCATGACATGGTGTCAATGAAAGAATTTGACAGTACCGCTCATTTAACTTAACCTAAATTCTCAAATTGGATAAATACACAAATTCTGTCAATCATTCTAAACTTTTGGAAGTTAATCCTCTGACTTCAGTCTCTTGTGCATTTCACAATAGTTTGCATGATGCACAGAGTTGCAGAGTCACTTAAAAGGCTCCATTTTAGTTAGGATGCTATACTTTGAAGTATAGTGGGCTATGTAGACAGTGCAGGTGCCTAGGATTTTAAATCGAGCAACGTTGTGTTGAGCTCACACCCTTCATAAAACACAAGCACAGAATATATGTCCAGTCCTGAAGCGTGAGGTTTGTAATACAAGTCATTAAGAAGATGAGCACTTACTGTGGATCTGGCAGATATCTTAAAACAATGCTGCCCATTTCTGGAGAAAAACAGAACAACAACATATTTCAGAGAGTTGATTCAATGATGCTGAAGTGTATAAAAGGCCAATAAGCGTGCAAATTGTAGCCCTGCAGATTGGTGCTGTTTAACCACTATGACATTGTAAAGTCAGACATCATTTGTGTACCGAATGAAAATACGTTAGAATTCAGTCACTTGGAAGATACTGACCAAGTTTCTTGGCATTGTTGTGAGCATCATCACCCAGCTTGTGGAGAAAGGGGTTCTCCTCGGTGAGGAGAATCTTCACATCCTCCACGCTGATGTTGACTATCCTGGCTCTGATGTAGGGGCAGAGGGTGTAAACACCCTGGACAAAGAAGATCACCCCAGAGTTAAAACAGACTCTCTTTCACACGCCAACATAAACAATCCCAACACACAAACTCTCAGATATGTCTGTGTAGATTAAAGTCAATATACTGTGCACTCAAGGGAACTTTCATTTCAACAAAGGTATGAAGATATTATTAATGGTATATTGAGTTTACTTGATTACTTCAGCCTTCCGAACCTAGTTTTGAAAGATACAACAACAACAATGTAGAGACCCTGGTGTTGGCCGTTCTAAATGACGGGCAAATTCCATTGTCTAAGAAGAAATACATTTTAATATTAATGGACATTTCAACAACAAGGGTGGAAGCGCTGTACAGGAGTGTTAAGATGAAAAACTAAGCATATATCAAAGGTGATGGCAAACTACATGACACAATCACAGAGTCAAAGACAAAACACGAAGAAACTCGAAAATCTCAACAGCTAAAATTTGTCTGTGGAATGGGTAAACGGGACTTAAAATACTCAGCAGCAAGCTTTCTATGTCACTTCGAGAATTGCAGCTAGCGCAGAAAACTGTCGTATTCTCTCCTTATAAGCCTACTTTTCTTGTATGACAGGTGTTAATATAAAGAAAAAACATATTTTTACTCAATGTATGTACGCTGCTTTGAAAAATGCCATATAAAGAGTTCATTTGAATGAAATGGTCTTGGTTCAAGCAGAGTTATTATAGTTTTGAATTACATTATTTTTTTTATTATTTTAAATTAGCTTTCATTTTTAGCTTTTATGTTAATTTTAGTTAATTATATTGCAACTTTATTATATGCTTTTGTAATTTATTTTGTTTTAAGAGATTCATTAATCAGAATTTTGTTTAATATTTAAATTTCAGTGCTTTAAACTTATTTCAGTTTATTCCCCAATAATTCCTTCACCCTTTTATTTGATTGCAATAAACAAAAACGGTTTGGAAGTTAAATTTTAGTAAACTAATTTTAGTTTAGTTTATCATTATAATTTTTGTGCTTTAACCCCATTTCAGTTTATTCCCGAGGCAACATTTAAATTTTTGTTGGTTTATTTTCTGGCAATAATTTTAGGTCAATATTTCATTTGATTGCAATAAACAAAACCGCTTTCAAAGTTTTAATTTTAGTAAACAACAATAACCTTGGGTTCAGACACTCACCTCTTGAGCCAGTCTAAATGCACAGCCAAAATGTTCACCATCATTATTCCTGGACCACACCTTCACTCCTGTGTTTATTACCTGTAACAAGACACAAAATGAGCCCTTGATATAGTTTTTTGGTCTCTATTTTAATGCTCCATGATCACCCTATAAGCGTTTTAAATAAACTCAAGAAGGTCATCTCTCACTGGCCCCCATTTCCATTAAGGACCCTAGGCGAGGTGTCCAGTTCACTTCAGTTCATGCCTGTCTGATCTTGATCCTGAAGACCCTTATCACCTTGGACTCTTATGATCAGGGATGTTTAAGCAGAGCAAACACAGCAGGACAGCGGCCCTGCACATTACTTTCTTCCCTTTAGACTTACAATTTAATTTCTGATTCTGAAGTTTATGCTTCACATTAACACCCTCATTGAATGAAGTATCATCATTTAGTATCTTAAAGACAAAGAACACTTCCAACTCCAGTGATGTCTGTTTACATTGCAGCAGATGGCGGTTTCATGCTTGATAAATGTGGAGCTACTGGAGCACAGATAGAAATGAGATCATAGAGGGTCTACTGTCCCCATCTGCCTGAACGCCACGCTCAATCACTGCTGGAGCTGATGAAGGGTCTTCAGATTGACTGTGTGTGAGTGTGCGTGCTTGCCTTCATTCTCTCGCTGTTATGGAGCAGAACATTGCGCAGCTCTTTGGACACCATGTACAGGTTCCTCTTCTTTCCTTCACGGGTTCGAGTCAGCACATTGAGTTTGGGGAAATCAGGGGAAAGGTTGTAGAAAGTCCTGGAAAAGGAAAATGAATGATGGTTAGACAAAAGAAAAAAGTACGGCAAACACACGGCGACATATGGTGCTATCGCAGAGGCGGCGTCTCCAACTGTCCAAGTCAAAGTGGCGGTTTGCCAACACGGTGGCATCTGTGGCAGGAAATAAATAAACAACATTCATCACAGACAAAAGGAGCCACAAACCACCTAATGATCACGATCACAGTCCATTCATGTGATTGGTGGCTTCGGCTATATATATTGAGATGAATGTTCTTATTGTACATAAAAGTCTGCTACACGCCCTGCTTTGTGGGAAGGGCCTTTATATGAACAGAGGTATAGTCAGAATAAGATGGGATAATGCTACATAAAAACCCACAAGCGTGATTGAAAGAACAGTGTTTGTATTTAGTAGCATTGGCTTTGTTAAATAAAGGAGATGTACTCACTGGATGGGAGAGAAAATAGGGTCGTCCTCTGTCAGGAATACGAAAGGATCCTCTTTGAAGCCAAAGACTTTCATCTTCTTTGGCGGAGGAGGGCTGGAACACAGAACTCTTCATGTCAATAGGGAATGAGTTGACTAGTTGAACTGAAATGCTACACACCAGAGCCGTTGAAAAACAGAGTTGCGACACACTTCGATATCGCCGCAGCGTGGTCACGTGGTTCACGGAGCGCTCAATAGTTTCAAACAAATCCGTGCTTTCAACCTATTTAAATGGATTTTAGCAGGTTTATACAACAGCAATATGCTTAATTTATAAGCATATTGTCTACACTGAATACTACATTGACTACATTTATAGCAGCATGTTGTCTTGGGAGTAAAATTAATATAAGATCTATAAATATAAGATCTCTGAATATATGATATGTCCGCAAACTTGTTCAAATGTGTAAACATGGGATTATTTCAACAACTGTACAGCAAATGCGTTTGGGATACATTGAAATGAATGGGCTTCAGTGCAGTGTTTGGAACTATTGGTCCCTCCATGACACGAGTTACTCCTGCATTCTGTTCTTTTAACGGATGTCTATGGGAGTGTCGTAACCACACCAACACGGGAGTGACTTATACTGCAATTTATCGACAGGCCGCTAGAGACTGGCTCCAAAAGAGCAGAATCTCATTGAGCCCCATGTTAAAATGGGCAAATTAACAGCATCGTTATTTTATAGCCTAGTTCAAAAAAATATTTTGGTATATATAGAACATTTTACCCTTAATTCTCAACTGTGAGGAGGGTGAACTTTTTTTAACTCACCCCCTTAACTTGTATTGAGCATTAAAATTATGCAAATTAGGTGCATCGCCACTTGAGTGACAAGTGGTTTTAGCAAACCAGGCGCCTCAGCTCCAACCACAGCCCGCCTCTTTGCCCATTTTCAATTATCCGGGATTGACGCGCTAAATTGGCGATGGCCTGCTCCACCCACTTTAAGCTTCAAAACAGCTCCTCAGAAACCTACAGGTGACACCACGAGCGGAGCACTACGTCAATATTTTATAGTCTGGTCGTAACTCTGTTCTTCAACGGCTAGATTGAAGAACCTATAACACACACTTAAAGTTCGTGTGAGCCGGAAGTTGCATTTTGAAATGGAACTGGCAGCAGACTATCAGTTGAAGGGGAGGAGTTAAAAGATGCTCCGCCCAAGCCATCTAACATGTCACATAAGACGAATAGTCATTACAGGAAGGAAGTGCACTTTGAGGGTTTAACTAAAGATTATGAGGGCACAAGAATTTTAAAAAGAGAATAACCCATATTGATAAACTATATACAATAAATGCTGCAATATTTCATGAAAAAAATAGGCAGTCATTTTTAATTTCACTTGGAATTGAAATACATCACTGCGCATTAATATGTGAACACAAAAAAATTTGCATAGTAAAATATATTTTTCTTAGGGACCCTTTCTTCTGTGGAACACAAAAGAAGATATTTAGAAAAATGTCTCAGTGGTTTTGTTTCTACACAATTGAGGTAAATAAGAAAAGAATGTTGCTTGGTTGTCAACATTCTTCAAAATATCTTTTGTGTTAGAAAGTCATGCAGGTTTGGAATGACACAATGGTTTTTTTCACTGAGAAAGTAAGTAGTCCTTTAATAAACAGAAGCAACCCAAGTATATTGGTTTTCAAATAGTCATGTCCCCATACTCAAGCTCCCATGAGATCACAGACTTCCAATATTATTTAGTGTAATTGAATTTTAGTTATCATTTTGTTCCTTTAATTCAATATTGGTGCCTTAGTAGAGGGGCAAGTGTTACTCAAAAGCATGCACACTTTGAACAGTATAAAAACCATTATGTCTATGTAAAGTGTATAACTGTATATTATGTCCACTAAACCTTCCTGCATTTTTTAAATAAACAATATTTAATTTGATTCATAAGCTGTTTACTTCCTCGTGACCAAAGAAATGTCTCCATAAGTTCAAAACAAGTACTCATAATACCATCTTTGTGCCAACACTGTGGGTTTACCACAGGACCACCAGCATGCACGTGTACATGTACACACACACACCTGATTGAGGTCACTCACCTACAAACATTATCTTTCTTGGCCTCTGGGAGGTCAGGGTCATCTGGGACAGATGGGTTGCCCTCTGCAGGAGTCTCGCTCACCGCTTCGACAGGGATGTCAGTGGGAGTGTCGTGTTCAGGGGTGACCTCAGCAGTGGTCTCCTCAGTGGGCGTCTCCTCTGCGTGCGTATCTTCTGCGTGCGTATCTTCTGCGTGCGTCACCTCACTGGAGGAGTTTGCATCCTTATTATGAAGCTAGAGAGAGAAAGACACAATGGTATTGTGATGTCCAAATGTTAGCTTCCTAATTGAAAGGCAATAACCCATTTAATTCATAAGAATAACAATTGTTTATTGTAAACATTTTGTAAAGACAGTATGTCTGCTTTGTTCCCATTTCCTTGTACAGAATTCTAAAGCTCGATTTCCAAAACCCTTAAATCTAACCTATGCTATGCTTAAAAAGGAAACCGGTTCACCCACAAATAACATTCGGTCATTTGTTCAAACTATTATGTTTCCCCATGAGCCACAAAAGCAGATGTTTAGTGTGGAATGGAAGGAAAGGGACAATGAAATAGACAAAAACAGACAAATAGGCACCATAAAAGCAGTCCATACAATCCTTTTGTGCTCCACAGACGTTGTATGAAACAAATATGGAAGTACATGAACGCATGTGTGATGATACGAGTTGAACTATTGAGCGGACAACTGTCCGATACCTTAGGAAAACGGCGGTTCCAGGGCATGGAAGCCTTCTTCACCAGCACGGCTAGAAAGAAGCCACCAGTGTTCTGGTGATGGGGCAGAATTCTCAAACTGAAAACACAGACACATACAAAAAGGAATCATGACAGCGTCATGACTTATGAAGTCTACTGTCAACTGGGCACCCAGAGCATTCAGGAATCGACAAAAACTGTACGACAGTGGTATACTGCCATCTGGTGGATAGTTCTGGTAAAACTTACAACGGCTCTAAAACAGTGATGTCAATCCTCACTGGAGTGCTGTTAGACAGCTGGAGGTAAAGACAGAGGTCGCGTTGACCGAATTTGTTTTTTGCCAGTGACGGAAAAATCTGAAGGCCGTCCATCATTTTGATAGATTACAATAAGGGCATAATAATAGGGTAATAATAGCTTATGACAGATTTTTCATGAGCCTATGGATCAAAATGACGGACAATTAAAAAGTATAGCACAACCTCTGGATAAAGACTGTATGATGCTGGTTCTCTAAAGTCATGTGCGACACGTGGGTTTCAAAACGCAATTTTATTTGTTAAATTGCAACAGGGCAACTTACCATCTTTCTAGCTTCATATTCGCCAACTTCTCTGAATCCGTGGGGGGAAACATGGTGGGTCTGATCTGAGTGTGTCGACGTGTTGGGACCTCCGACCAGTCCGAGTACCACTGACCCTCTTTGGTCATCAGCTTTGGGAAAAAAGACAAACATATTCTAACAGCACTGAAAAACGTATTATACTTATAATTCATTCTAATGTCACAAATACAACTATTTCTGTGGTCTATTGTATATTTAAGGCAGCGACGATGGACACCAAGCACAGGGAAAAAAGAACCTCAACCATATGCTCACAACCATTTGTTATGGCTTTATATTTGCACAGGAAAACCAAAATATTCAAGCCCTCATCAATTTTGGAGGGTCAGAAATTAGCATACTAATAGTCCATGTTAAGTAGTACAAAATTAAATAATTTGTTACATAACACAATATTTTACTCAAATCCTAACCACATTAATGATGTGGTACAATAATAATTTTTGCTTGGAGAAAAGTGAAACCATCACAATGCGTCTTTAACTTTCGTTGGAGGTAAAGCTTAAACAGACAGGGACCAAGTATATAAACCCCCTGCAAAATATATAGATTTCTTGAAAAATTAGGAATTCAAGATGCTGTTTTAAATAGAACGTTTATCGGACTCGCGCCGACCTTACCCTCAGTTAACTTCCGTTTTGTGTTTGGTTAGTGTCTATATAAATAAATAACTATATATATATTAATCATTTAATTTGTATTGTTATTTTTCTTTATAATAATTGTGTTAAATAAACGACTTGTTGAACTTTGTTGTATGCTTATTTTATTAAATAAACAATTTGTTGAATGGGTCCTGTAGTTCGGTGGTATGTTGACATCTTGTGGTTGAGCTTAATATGGCAGTCTAAATTCAAAATATTGGAGACAAGTTTAGCCAAGTAGCGATTCTTATCGGTTTTTATTTGATTGTTATGAGAAATCATCTACAGGCACTCTAATGTTTGTGAATGTGTCCCGATGTTCAATTGGGGTCACAAAAGTGTGCATGCGCAGTAACGTTTGTTTATGTTGTTAAAATGAAACCGTCTATATGCCAGTATATATACATTTTTTGTCTACCTACCACCACCTATAACACCTATTATTCAAAAGCATCAACTGTAAAAAGATTATCATGTCAAAAATATGGGATAATGGTTTATTACTTTCCAAGATGTAATCCCAGGCATATATTTGAGGCCTGGGAGATCTCCAGAGGCATCTGCCAACTCTAAAGCACCTGATTGAGAGAAATAAGGAAATTAAAGGAAACAGAAAGACAAAGTAAAGGGATAGAGAGGCAAAAAAAAAAAAATCACTTAAATACCAAAAATATGCCAATATAGCTTTATTTAAGGCACCAGGTGCATTTTTGATAGGCTTCTGTCACATCCCTGTATTTGGACGTACCTTCACTCTTCTCCAGCAGGGCAGCAATGACAGCTTCATCCTCCACTGGGTTTAGAGAGCAGGTGGAGTACACCATCCTGCCCCCCACTGCCAGCTGTTCAACTCCACGCACTGCGATCCTTAACTGCAGCCTGTCAGACAACAAAAGAAATCAAGACGCGCAGATCACGCCAAGACCTCAAAAAAAAAAACGCAAGGTTGTGGATTTGATCCCAGGGGATACCTATGTATAAATGTATAGGATAATGCAATGTAAGTCGCTTTGGATAAAAGCATCTGTCAAATGTAAATGTCAAACTAACATACAATTGTGAATAACAGACTCCGTAAACTGTACTTATCTTACCCATGGAGCTGCAGGCTGTTGGCGGTTGTCCATTTTTTCCACACATCAATGTTTTTCCTCATGGTTCCGTCACCACTGCGGAGATAAAAGACTTTCATGATGCCTGCTGTTCATTTCATTTTAATCATTTAATATCGTTCCATGTCACTTTAGGGAATAACGCAGCCTATTAATTATAGACGTTTTTTGGCAGATACTGATATGCCACTTGTTTCTTTGAAAGTCAAGACCCTATAGATGGTTTCAAAACAACAACATAAACAAACATCACTGCGCATGCATGTGCCTTTAAATTACTTCTGATAACAAGCAAAAGAAACCGATAAGAACCATTACTTTGTATATTCTTTCCTCTCTAATTAGAATCTAGACTGCAATACTAAGCTCAACCGCTAGATGTCACAGCCCCATACATTTTCTTTTGACAGTTTATTTAATGCAATTATTATACAATAGAATATTAATATATAAGATAAAGATCGATAAAATAACAGACCGGAAATTATCTTCCGCCCAAGCGTACGATGCAACCATCTATATGGTATCTTGAAATCTTAGACCTTAAGATTTCTTACAAGTCCCCCATGAAAATCATATGAATAATATTAAATTTTATATTTATATTACACAAATTCACAAAAAAATTGTGCATTCAAGCCAAAAAATTCAACTTAATGTTTTTTTAATTATTCACACTTGAAGTGGACCAAGAGGTGGACCAAATGGAAAAAGGACTGAGTTCTTTTTAAGTTCAAATTCTCTCTGTCCCTGAAAGAGGACTTGGATCATTTTTGGTTCACTTAAGCAGTAATGGGGACACAGACCTCTTTATGTTCATACAGCTTTTTGGGAACATTTAACATTGTTTCATTATATTTAAGGGCTGCAATCCCAGAAAAATACAATTTTAAATGTTTATCTACCAGAAATTGAGTCGGCAGCATGTGTGCAGATTCACCCTGTAATTATAAAAATCCATCAATTCTTCTTTTTGTAATCTCCTTTAAACCACAACTGTGACACAAAACTGGCTTTTGGGGATCCCATAACAATCTTATGTCACATTGATTTACGCCTGCCCATAACCGCTCAAAGACTCCGCCTTATGAGCGCCTAGTTCCACCAGAGCATGCCATGCATACATTGTTATGATTTTTTACATTTTTAAGAGCTTTAATGAGCTGCCCAAGTTGAGAAATATGTGACAATGCGCTTTATTTACAGTCAGATCTCTTTACGTGTTTACTGTACAGGGTTTTTCCTGGCTCAAAAGGAGGCAGAGGTGGTGCCATCCTGATCTTGCGCACACACACACACACACACACAGGCCTACCGTACCTTTAAGTGGCTTTGATTTTGACTTTAAAAGTTCTAATAAAATTAGATAAAAATGACAATTCTTAAGTTGTATAACATTACTTTTATTTATCCAAACAGAGATGATTTTTTAATCAAATAAAGCTTTTCTTATCATCTTCAACTAACTTTTCTGCCCACAACAGCAACAATTAACCAGTCTTTCTAATTGAGCAAAGTTCATTCAGAAATCTTGCATTCTCTGTGCTTCACTTTGAATGATTCAATGATCTCTTAAATTCGCTAGTGACTGAAAAGATAAATAGTTTAAATTAATCGGTTCAAATGAGTCATTCGTGTGCGAGTCGTACTGGCAAACCCGCTGTGTACAGTATACGCTGATTCAACGATCCAACTGCACAGCTAAAGACATTACAATGAAGTGCGTCATGCCAATTTAAGAAAATTAAGGAATAAATGTACTTTGATGCAAAACAAACAGCGGAGAAACTCAGGCTGGCGCTTTCAGGACATTTCTAAACCAGCTCACTACTGCAACAACCATTTCAAGCTGTATAACCTTCAAACTTTCTTGTGGTAATGATATCATACGTTTTTTTATCAATTACATCAGTGTTTGGTTTATAAGGCCGAACATTTCACTTCAAATAAAACTGCTATTCAGAAACGAACCCTTTTAGTTACAGAGCCGTGGGTCCTATGTGGGCAAAAAGTCCATAATTACATCCTTAAAGTTGACCTAAAACCATCTGATCAACGAGGAGACATATTTATACAGCAAAAACGGCCTGACCACACTGTGCGTGTAAGACGTTTGCTCTACGCCGTACAGAAGATCCTGTGTTATGCTTGGCACCTGATTCTACTCAGGCCGAGTATAGACGGCAAAGAGAAGCTCTGCTATATGAGGTTACATGCTGGGAGGAGAATCTAATGGAGCACAAACCTCACCCGAGCCTGTGAATGGGATCATTGTATTCACTGTGGTCACAACAGCACCATCTGTGTACAAACAAGCTGCTGGCTTTTATGTTTGAGAGTACAAGATTCTTACCTTAAGAGCAGATAAGAAACTGCTACGGTTTTAATTTTCTTACAATCTAATGGTACATTAATATTGTACAATATATTGTATAATAAATATTTTTTTGCTTTCCTGTAGCTCAGTGGTAAAAGCATTGCGGTAACAACGCAAGGTTGTGGGTTGGATTCCAAGGGATTGCACATACCTGTATAAATGTATAGGATAATGCAATGCAGGTTGCTTTGGATAAAAGCGTCTGTCAAATGCATAAATGTTTTTTATTGAATATGAAAGAATTATAAATTACTTTCTAATAAATATTTTGCAGCACCTTGGATCACAAAACCAGTCTTAAGTAACACAGGATTTTTTTTAATAAAAGCCAAAAACACATTGTTTGGGTAAAAATTATAGATTTCTCTTTTATGCCAAAAATCATTAGGATATAAAGTAAAGGTCATATTCCATAAAGATATTTTGGAAATTTCCTACCCTAAATATATAAAAATGTGGATGGCCTGCTAAGCGCCTCTGATGGACAACTTTAAAGGTGATTTTCTCAATGTTTAGATTTTTTTGCACCCTTAGATTCCAGAGTTATAAACGGCAGTATATCCGCCATATATTGTCCTATCCTTAACAACTCATACATCAATAGAAAGCTTAATTATTAAGCTTTCAGATGATGTAAAAATCTAATTTTCTAAAAAATTACCCATATGACTGGTTTTGTTGTCCAGGGTCACATTTTATCTGAGAGACATATACGACAACTAACCAAAGTTTTCACAGAGTACACTGTAGAAAACACGTAATTACAGAAAAAGTGAGGAAAACGTTACTACAGTTTTACGGTTTATTTCTGCCGCCACAGCTCCCAGAAAATTCACGACTTATTTTTAAAAATATGGTCAAACCGTCAAATTACAAAAACAGACCCACAAATTTACAAGAAAAACTGGGGAATTGTATTTTTACATGGAAAAAAATATATACATTACGATTTATTTCGGGCGCCCCAGTGTACAGTGTACCTATTAGGGCTGGGCGATATGGCAAAAAAATATATCAACGATATGATTCTTCATATCGTTCGATATCGATAATTATTGACCTTTTTTTTTTAAGTAAAAATGACAAGTAGAACAGTAAGTGTTTGACCACTGTATTTTAACTGACCCACATTATTAAGGCATACAGCAAATAAAATTAGTTTTAGCATTAAAAAAAACTTAAACAAATTTTTTAAACCAAATATGTTCTTTATGTCTTACTCTACTTATATGAAGATAAACGTTTAAACAAGCTTTAATTTGAACTTAAAATGTTACAAAATGTGTTCACTTAATTTAATGTAAATATGGATCAATCGAGGCAAACTTTGAGGTTGATCAACAACAGCATCTGTAATAAGTAATACCAACAAACCTTTATAACAGTAAACAAAAGCCTGACTTCTCCACTTTGCTGAACGGCAGCATTTCTTTTGCAATGAAGTACGCTATTGCATGGGTTAGGTCATTATATCATTTTAAAGATTTGTCATATGGCATTGTTACCGAGTACCTCTTCATCGTGTACTGCTTGTGGGTTGTTTGTTGACTTGAGGTAGATGGGCGACATGATGTATATTCCAAAGTGTTGCAGCGGATTAGATGGTGGAATAAATTGCTTGTGTTTCCTTGCTTAGCCGGGACGTTTTTTTTTTTTTTTTTTTACATCGCTTACACAGTACGTTCTTCTGATGTTGGTCGGAAGAAATAAATAAATAAACTGTCACACTGGCGAGCTGACATCTCCCTTTTTGTTCACAATTTCCGCGCTGACGGCAAGCACGGCACTGATCTTGCACGTGTTCTAATGTCAACATGGCGATGACGCAACCAAATTGAGACTAACGCAACTCGGCAAATGAGATCTTATTGGTTGTTTTCTTGTCAATCGTAAGACGCTCATGTAAAAAAACATATTATAGGCTGTTTAAGATTTTCGGACGTCACGGTCGCGCACATTTTAAGGAAATTATCTAGCGCTATATCAAACTTTTTTTTATATTGATATTGACAATGTTCTACCGTCGATAAATATCAATATCGTTTTATTGCCCAGCCCTAGTACCTATATTTAAAAATCAATGCCCACAATAACTACATACAAACTGATGAGCTTCATCTAACCTGCAAGGCACGTCACACAGGATCCTGTCATAAAACAGGACATCCTTCTTGCCGTCCCGATCGAACTGCAGACGTGGAAAGATGGAGGCATCATGGTTAACCACCATAATGCAAGGACTGTTTAATCTCTTGGCCTGATGGACCAGCAGGTAACATCGCTTGTTATCCACATCATTGGCAATCACAAAACCCTCTGTAGATGCAAAAGAGATGACCATGAGATTACAGCTAGGGATGCACAGATACCAGTGCATTTTGCAAAATCCAGGGTTTTTTATGAATGACTGAGTAAATGCTGTACCAGGAAAAGGCACATCCATGTCAGAGTGAAGCATCTCTATAAGTTGAGCTGTCTTTGATCCTGGAGCCGCACACAAGTCCAGAATCTGTTCATACAAGCATCATAGACAGCGATGAGATCCCGCAAATAAAACATTTCTCGAGAGGTAGAGAGAACCTACACCATTATAATGAACTAATAAACTGATTAGAGTAAGTTAGTTTAACACAAGAGATCAGACAAAGAAACGCATGATGCTGAAGATCACGCACCTTATGATGAGGCTCGATTTTCAGCAGGAGAGGCGGAAGCATACTGACAGCTTCCTGTCTGCTAATGTTACCCTGATGGTGAAGATTGAACAAAACTTAGCATTTATTGAAAACAAAAGGCATTGAAATACAGAACCCTCTGAGACGGAGGAGATTGACTTTTAATAAAAATTCTTTATTTACCGATTCAGTTTCGCTGACCAAGAACTGGTGGAACTTCTCTAGAAGTGGAGATTTGCGGAGGATCTTTCTGCTTAAATTTGTGTGCCAGGCCAATTCATCAGGGTACCTGTAATAGTACAAAGTCAACTTGCATTTAATACCATTTCATTTATCTATGTAATAGAGTGACAAAATTAAAGCTCATCCAATTTACCAGCTTAAAGGCTGTGGGGCTTCAATCTTCTGGCCATCCACCTCCAGGTCCTGCACCTCTTTGAAGTATTTTTCTTTAAGAGTATGAAGGATTTCTTTGGCGTGGCTGTTATGAGGAAACGATCATTTAAAAAGGATGTTTAAGATTTTTTGTCTGTACAACCTATGATAGTAGTCAACAATATTGGTGGAGTTGTTAGTATTTATGAAGTTGTTCCATTTTATAAGTCTCACTGTGTTGTGAAAGGTCCCGGCATCTGTATCGGCGAGTACCAGAAAAACATATCTTTACTCGTACTCTTCCTTAAAAAAAGTGGTATAGGTGGATCCCTAATTTAAACATTTTATTTTCTACAAACATCATAAAGTATTAGTGAATGTTTATACATCGCCTAGTACCTCTTATGCATCTAGACATACGATGAACAAATCCTGAGAGCAGAAGTTTAACTCCCTTATTCACTACAGCCTCAATGTGAGTGACAAATTGCTGCTTGTTATATAACATGAGAACCTGGATCTCCATTGAAGATTAAGATACCTTTTGTATCCTGTGATGCGAATGGTAGCTGGCAGTGGCTCCCTCATGGAGTCCATGAACTTCTCAAACTCTCCCTCTGGGACGATCTTCAGCTCTGTGTAATAATGCTCAAAGAGTTTGTTCTCCTTGACGATTTCAGAGTACCCAGATCCCCAACCCTGCCAAAACAGCACAGGCGAGTACATCACAAAACATTCTCTCTATGCAACATACTTCCACGCCATTTACAATGCGTTAATACTGCAACACATCCTTGACAGCAGTCATTTTGATGCCACTATATGATAAATATATTCAACAGCTCATGTTAACTTCCATAAAAGTTAAATCCATAAAATTAAAGTGTGGTGTTGGTCAGAAATATAGACGCTGAAGGAGATGGGAAACTCACGGCATCATCTCTGCTCCTCTTCCCTCCTGGTCTGTCGTCTCTGTTTTGTTGAGGTCTTTGTCTGTTTCTGTTTCTTCTGCCCATGTTAGAGATGCATATAACTCTGGATATAAACCTGCGATGCGTCTTGACTAACTGTATCATAAACTGCACTCTTCTATTGCTCCTGCTGAACTCACGTTTTCCTGACGCAACCTAAACAAGCGCACGCAGTCAGAGGCGCACGCTTCAGCGGAAAGACCCTTGGGTGTCCTCTTTATTGCCCGACTCATATCCAACGTGTTTTTTCCCGTTTTAAGAGAAGAAACGTGCAACAATACAGTACTATTTTTGAATACCATTTATGTGAATATTTTAACCTTAATTGTTAAAATGGTTTTTTAACGGAATTAAAAATACATCTGAAAATATGGTTTGCAAAAAAATCACCAAGTTTTTGAAAATGTCATGTATCAAGACATTACAAAAACGATTTAAATATCTTAACCGTTTTAGATTTGTTCGAAGTCCTGCAAATTAGAATTATTGATGATGACAAAATATATTAAAATATATTTTGATTTACTTTTTTGATCTCTTTTAAATTAAGTTTGACATTGAGCTCGCGTGTGCTGTCGTTTTATAATTTGATTAATTTATTTCATTTCATAAATTAAGGCGCGATTTGGCACCTGACCCGCCCAGAGCCCGCCTACCAACGTGGTGGAGCCACACATTGTGGGCGTTTCATTCGTTTCCATGGGGTGTCACATTGTAAAGCTTGTGTAACATTTACACGGTAACACTTACAATATTAAATATTTCCATTGACTTTTCTGTCGTAAACACCAACGATGGACGCTATCCTGAAGAAGCTGTTTTCTTCTGAAGATGAAGAGCTGTACATTTTGGATTGTCTATCCTACTTAATGATGTTTATGGCTTTCGTAACTTTCCTCGCTTTACTCTTTGTAAACGTGCCCTATGGCAGATATGCATCCAGCAGGTATGGATTTCCTGTACACGCCACGATCGCCTGGTTCATTCAGGAGCTGCCAGCTTTTCTGCTGCCTTTGGCTTTGATTCTAAGCTCTTGTGCAAAAATAACACACTTTCCCAACCAGCTTCTTCTGTTGATGTACTTTTGCCATTATACTCAAAGGTAGGATTTGTTATACATGTATATAAACAAATGTATGTCTATATATGTATGGCTTTATATGTTCTGCCATTAATTGGACCGTGTATTTTTGTAGGTCCCTCATCTACCCATTTTTAATTCGAGGAGGAAAATCAACACCTTTCATCTCATTTGCTCTAGCCTTTGTCTTCTGCATCTATAATGGGTACCTGCAGACAAGATACCTGAGTCACTATGCAGAATACCCACCAGATTGGGTTACACGTCCCTATTTCATTACAGGTTGGTGCTTCCGCACAGTCAAGAAGGTTAATTTACATATATTTCAAGATTGAACCTAATGTTAAGGTTTATAAACACTTTAGGCTATTTTAGTTAGTGGTTACAAATGCAACGGCAGGTTAAAGGTTAAACTTTCCTTGCTATTAATGATTTATCGTGGTTATACAAAAATTTGCTGTCATTCACCATATCCTATTTTCCTTATAGACCTATATATATTGTATCAGTTGTGTTTTGAGCTTTTGAAATCACACACAAAATTCTAATGTGATTTTTGTTTGACAGGGTCTTGTCTGTGGCTCACGGGATGGATCATTAACATTCACTCTGACCACATCCTCAGGAACCTCCGTAAGCCTGGAGAGACGGGCTATAAGATACCTACAGGTGAGAAAACAGCTATCCACCTTCACTATTTTTTGCATTAGGTGTGCATCTGTAAAATGCACATTCTTTAACCAAAATTTTACCCGCAGAGACAACAACAGGCCGTCTCTATGTTGATTTCCATAAAAACTTATAATCATTGTTTTTTTAGCATCACTCATAGCAGTGGTGTTGTGTTCTCATTGTATCATTGAGCTGAACACAACACTAAGAAGAGTGCTTCCCTCTAAAAATAGATGCCCTTTTTGGTAATGACTAATTGCCCCAGCAACATGTTAGGGTTATGCTGCCCTAGAGATGCTAACAGTTTGTGACATCAGTTTCTATCTTTCTTTCCAAGAGACAGGCAGTATCCATGCAAGATGTACAACAATTCTGTACCCTTTGCTCCTGCGACAAGAATTTATTGTCAATTTTTTAAATTAAAATGTTAATTTCATAACTCTCTGCAAAAATGAGATAAAATGAGACAGCAAGGCTCGATAAATCAGGTGTCAACGAAAAAGTGTTTTGGTAGACTTCCATATGGACGGTATCATTGGATGCACGGGCCTGACCCGGAGCTAACATCCGCTCAGTGTGATGATCGATCTGGCTAGAGGCTAATAATACAACTATTTCATTTTATTTAATTAATAATAATAATATTAATTTATTTTTGAATTTCAGTGTAGAATAATTTAATTTAATCTTTTTTTGGATATAATTTTTGGAATGAACACAATGGGCTGTGTATCTTTTGCACATTTAAGTTAAGCCAAGTAATGGTTGTTCTGCTGGTAACCCAAAATAATACTGGCTAGACATACTTTTAACTTGCTAGCTAATGTCATTTACTTGTTATTTCTGTTTTGCCTGTTGTCAGAAATAATCTACAGGGAATCTATTCTTGACGAATGTGTACCGGTAGTTAAGTTTGGGTCACAAAAGTGTGCACTTTACTCATTCATATTTCTTGCAAACCTGTATGACTTTTTGTTCAGAGGAATGGAAATCTTGAACTTTTGAAAAACTTTTTGTACACTTTTCACATAATTGCAGTAAATAAGGGCTGCGACTGTCAGGCTCTAAATTTACAAAAGACAAGAAGTGTCTATGTGTGGTATAAGTTTTTATTATATTATATATGATAGTGTATTATAAAATTTTACGGGTAGATAGATACGTTTACTGATGTATTCTTGAAGTGGTACTTCAATCATTGCATTTTTACAGGAGGCATGTTTAATTATGTGTCGGGCGCAAACTTCTTGGGTGAGATTGTAGAATGGGCTGGATTTGCTCTAGCTGCTCACTCGATCCACAGCGCTGCTTTTGCCATCTTCACTCTTGTTGTGCTGTCCAGCAGAGCTATTGCTCACCACAAGTAAGTGACTACAGGATGAAAAAATGAGACCATAAATGAGACATTTGTTTTCAACTCCAGTGAATGGAAATATTTGATCATATTTAGAAGAACGTGAAAAATGTATTGACTGTAATCTTTTTATATGCAATACAAATTAAAACTGTGAAATACAATGTTTTAATATGGGTTTTTAATAGGTTTAGTTGAAGCTTTGTATAATGAAGGCAGTACATCAAATACGACCACGATGTTTAGATGTGACCCTGGACAACAAAACCAGTCTTCTGATTACATTTTTTGAAATTGAGATTTTTACATAATCTGAAAGCTGAAAAAATATGATTTCATATATTGTTGTTAGAATAGGATAATATCTGGCTGAGATACAACCCAGCAAAACTCAGGAATCTGAGAGTGCAAAAATCAAAATATTGAGAAAATTGCCTTTGAAGTTGTTAATCAGGGGCTTTGTGGCAGGCCATCCACTCACAAAAATAAAGTTTTTATATATTTAAGGTAGGAAATTTACAAAATATCTTCATGGAACATGATCTTTACTTAACATCCTAATGATTTGGGGCAAAAAAGAAAAATCAATAATTTGACCCATACAATGTATTTTTGTCATAATAAAAATGTTCCCGTGCCACTTTTACTGGTTTTGTGATTCAGGGTCACATATATTATATAATTATTCATTTTATGATGTAATATATTACTCAGGCATGTTCTTAATAGGTTGCAAGATTCAACCATAAAGTTGTTCATAATGACCTTTTGTGCCGTTTCCTTTTACAGGTGGTATCTTGCCAAATTTGAGGACTATCCAAAATCAAGAAAAGCATTAATACCATTCGTGTTCTGATCTCGTGACAAGCTTCATCATTATACTCATTTGACCTTTTTACAGACTATATGAATTTAAAAAGCAGCATGGCAATGAGAGATCTATGTAATGTCTCAATGGAAAGATCACATGAGATACAAAAGGGACACAGGTGCATCCAGAACTTCCATATTTATCAATCAATTGCTCCTTCATGAATGAAACCTTGTGGTATAGAATAATAATATGGACTCTGCTGCTGTCACATTTAGTTACACTGCATATGAGGTTTAGGTTACTCTTCAGAAAAGACGAACATGATTCATCTGTTGGAGAGCGAGAGCTCATAATCCATCCATGTTCTTCAGGTGTCTGACAGCACCAAAAGCATTTTTCAGCTCATACACACTCTGTTTTAAAAGCTCATGCCAAGTTTGCATTTCTATGAGCTTTAGTTGGACAAAAATGATGTTTCTGGTCACTAAAAACAACGGAGTAAAGATTTGATAACATGATCTTAAAAGAGAATTGAAAATTGCAATAAAAAGTTTACTGAGAACTTTCAGGCAGATGGCTGAGATGATACGGGGTCAGTACGTGAAGCTGTCAAAATGAAGTATTAGATCAATAACCAAAATATCCCAAGAGGGATGCTGCTGTCAAAGAAAACAAAACATGTTTGAACAGCATGCCATGCCTTAAAAGGACGGCTACATTTACTTACGTGTAAAATGCCTTTGAGTTTATGAGGCGATGTCAGTATTGTATTCACAAATCTGTAGGATGTGTTAAGTTTGCCACTTCAACTTTATTTGAAATGTTTAATGTTTTCGAGACAAAATTATTTTGTAAGTAAAAAATGAATGGAAACGAGAATTACATCAGAGTGAACCTCACTCACAATTTCATACATCTGTTTTTGTGTATATATTGTGTTAGTGACATCATCTGTTACCATCGCTGACATGTTTTGACTTGCTCCAGGTGGGTTCTCATATATCTTCAAGGTGTTATGCATTAAACTTGACAAGAGTTATGTGTGTGAACACTGTCAGCAAGACAAGTGGCATTTATCTCTGTAGTTTTTAATAATCTAGTTCTTAAACCAGTTTCTTTTTTTTATCATTCGAAATAAAAATATTCCATCATTTTTCTTTATAACATATGGATCTTTCTATCCGGCTCTGATGTAATTCCACAGACATACTTCAGCAACTTTTATCTATCGACATTTAAATTCCCTAACCCATGTGGTCTAGTTCATTCCCCTCAGGCATGCATGGTCAATCGGTCGGGCAGCGAGCAATCTGACTGTTCTTCGTGGAAATAGCCACAGGCAATGCAATGATGAAATGCCCTTGCAAACCACATGGCACACTGATCCATGGGCTTTAGGCTTGGACTGATAGGAGCATACCAAATACTAACATTCAACACAACGTGTGTGGATGATGAAGCATCTCTTCATGCTATACGCTGCATGTACTGTGGCGGTGTGACAGCAATGCAAAGCTGCAGTAAGCGCACGAGATGTCAGAGAGGGGCTTCCCTTTACACATGCTGCACGTGAACCGAAGACTAAGCAGATATTACGTAACCACCGTGGGAGGAGCTTAACGCTGCAGTTATTCATTCTAAAACATGTTACGTGATCATTTATAAAAGCAATTTTTTACACTTTTAATAAAGAATGTGTACAACTCGTTCATATTTTAATCATCTGAATGGTTTAAAACGGAATCAATTTAAATGGCATTAAAGTATTTCAGTTGTTTATAAGGTAAATTTCACTTAAGTAGCTAAATAAATGAAAACATAGTCAAAGAGTACTACTACACGCCCCTGTAATAAAATCTGGCAACATTGTATAAAAAACAGCTGTATTTTTATATAATTCGTAATGTATTCTATATAATGTATAGTGTTTTGTGTTAAGCACCTAGAACAGTCAATTCACAAAGCATTCGTATCATTTTGAATATACAACGCATGAATACGATTACACAAACAAAGTTGTCTTAATTCGGCCATATGTAGGCAACATATGGAACTAGTGTCGCGTCGCTTTCACTGTATATGCAAAATATTTAAATAAGTCTTCACTTGATGCTGTTTGGTTTAAAAGGGTGGGGTTGCTGAAAATGTCGCGATTGCGCCTGCTCGGTGTGAAGTCTAGGGGAGTGTACTGCCTATAGGCGCAGACCGATGGTTTAAATCCTACACATGCGTATTGGATTTCGGGGTTCAAGGGAATACGCCATATTGGAAACACTGTATAGTTTAGCTAACAGTTTATAGCTAGCGGGGTAAAAGGGCCACTAATTGATTCCCGTTGGTTGTGGCGTTTGGCAATTCTTCATTTTCCCTACAGTTTCGCGCAACCCAGTTTACAGGCAGATTCTGTCGGTCCGGAATCGCACTCGTCCGCTTGAACGGGGGCAGAAGGCGTTCATTTGCTTGACAGGGCTGATAGAAAGAGAAGTTGAATGGATCCGAGGGTCGCTTGGATTCAGCCGGAACAGAAAGGTCCTGCGAACGCTTTATGGATGCGTGTGTGGGAAACGTCTCAGGTAAACCGGATCAACACAGGTCAGCACCATAACCACCATCACAACATTTGTGTCAATTCTCCGGCGTTTGACGTTTTTAAGAATGTAGCGACCGCCGTTCGCAATAGCGGCGGTATCCCTTCCTCCGCTCCATCCAGCAGCCATCATCAGAGCAATGCAAATTACAGCACGAACATTAAACACGGCACCGCAAACCCGGGCTTTGCAACGTTACCGAACAGCGGCAGCCATCAGGGCTTAGCGGCTCATGCGCTAAATGGAAACGCCGGGAAGGTTGGTACGGGAGCCGGTGAAATGCCCCAAAAGACTGGCTCGGTTTCGTCGTCAGCGGATTCGAACTGCTCTAAAATAAGGACTACAAGCTCTAATACGATCGTCGGGATTATGAACAAGGGTGGCACACATCTGCCTTTTAGTTGCAGCGAAAGCTTGCTGAATAACGTCAACCACCACCATCATCACCCTCCGCATCCTCATTTACGGCATTTTCACCAAGAACAGCAGCAGCAATGTTTCCAGCAGAACTGCGTGAAGCGACACCCGTCTCATCCGCCAGTGAGCCATCACCACCATCACCCGGGCCGAAGGAAAAGCGATAATAAGGCCAGCACCTACGGGATAAACTACTTGCTTTCCAACTGTACCAATGGCAATTATGTCAGCTCCGGCACGCCGTGGAAGACGAGGAAATATAACCCCGGAGTTGACGGGTGAGATGACTTCTTTTGGCCTTCTGGTGTCATTTGGTATTTGGGAATCTGACGGCAGCTTACACTGATTCTAATGGGCGCGTTCTAGTTCGTCCGTGTCGGTAGCTTACAGTATAGATGGGAGTCTGTATACATATTCATCTCGCTGTGATTATTTTAATTCGTTTTAGGTGTCTACCTCTGTGATACAGTGTCGGTCACTGTTATTAGACGTGTTGGGCCATGTTTTGTGGTTTTAGCTTTAGCCTGTTAGCTGGGGTGAACCGGGTTTGGGTCTCTGCGGTCTGTGGGTGGGTCACTTGTGGAATGTGCGCGTGTGCGTGTGCGCGCCCGCCGCGATTGATTAACAGTAACGTGACTGAGCTTTTATAAAAGACGTCGGTTGAATAAATATTCGCATTAAAAGCAATATTTTATCAAAATGTTGAGTTTTCCAAACCGTAGATAAGTGTTGATAAATGTGTCAATAGCACCGGTGCGTGTTGTTCTGTTTCGTTGTTGGACACATTTTAGTCATATTGCTGATTTATGAATTTGAACCACTTCTGTTTGCAATGATGGAGCTTAAATTGGTCAGACATTTAACGTTTTCTACAATGCACCTCATAAAATGTGTGTAGCCAGTGTGTGTAATGTTAGTCTAGTAAGAAAGTCGATTTAGTTAACACGAACATGTTATATTTGTGGTTGAAGGAAGCGCCCCTCTTGAATCAACAACTAAATGAAGAGATGAGTGTGTTACAAAACCCTGAAGGCTACCTATCTAGACATCATTGTGTCTAGATAGCTTCAGATGCTGTCTAGAGAGGCAGCCTTACTTTTCTGAGCCATGGCCGTCTTTTTAAAGACTTTGAAAAAGTTAAATGGGGATTCCCAGTTCATGTATATTGGGATAACCAGCTTGTATAGACATTGTATGCTATTCCTGATCTTTTTTATGTAATTCTGTGACATTATATCCTTTTTCATTTCAACCAAGGCTCCATGAGGAGATCATGGACTTCTACAATTTCATGTCTCCTCGTCCTGAAGAGGCCACCATGAGGCAGGAGGTTGTGGCAAGAATTGAGTCGATCATCAAAGAGTTGTGGCCGTCTGCTGATGTAAGCAAGTAGAATGTGTTTGTGGACTATTTGCATTTCAAAGTAGAAGTCATCATATTGCACATCTTTAACATTGTGTTTGTCTGAAAGGTGTGTTTTTTTCTGTGCTATGCTTAGGTCCAAATATTTGGCAGCTTTAGCACTGGACTCTATCTCCCAACCAGGTAAACTGAGAAGTGTGGCTGGCTTGCTCTTGCACATTTAGTAAATAAACAACTGTAAGAGGTTATAAATCGAGATTATAACACTCATAAAGATTATTTAGGCTCTCGTGATCTTGTTGAACAGTAATAACTTCTTCCTTAACAATGGCGTTAATGTACGTTTTCATTATTGACCAACAATGACACTAAGCTATGTTCAAGTTGTTCCTCATTCCAAAGGTGGCTCCTTGTTAAAGCTCAACAACTGACATCATTATTAATTATATATGAAGAGTTTGGTTCCAAAATGAGAATCATATTTTTATTGTTTTTGTGTTTTTATTGTGTAAACTGTTATTTTTGAGACATTATGGCTTATCAAATCAAAACGAACCAACTGCAGTTTGATTTCTGTTTATTGGAATGCACGATAAAAAACATTAATATAAATATTTTTTATAACTCTTCATATATAATTATTTTGTGTCTTAAATCCTTAAGAGCACTTTATTTAATCTGGTTCGTGTTCGTAATATTAGATACTATGTTGGTCAGCTAAACACAAAGTAATCAATGAATGTTTATGAGTCATCCTAACCAATGTGGATTTGCCTTCATTGGGTGCTTTGTGTTATCTGTGCTTTTTCTTCATCATGCCCAGTGTTGATTTTAACAAATTCCCTCAGCAAAAAATGCGAGGTATTTTTAAACAGAGCTGTATGAAAACATTTGCTTCTGGTTTATTCTTCGTACTGTAGTGACATTGACCTGGTGGTGTTTGGGAAATGGGAGAAACCTCCCCTGCAGCAACTGGAGCAGGCCCTCAGAAAACACAGCGTGGCAGAGCCCTACTCCATCAAAGTTCTCGACAAAGCCACCGTGGGTTTCTCACTTAGCGTTGTTGATCTGTCCTTATTTGTATCTTTTTGCTTTTCCTTGCAAGTATTCTGTTCTCACTTCAGAATAAATTTCTCATCTGTTTTCTGTCATTCTTTTAAAGGTACCGATCATCAAACTGACCGATCAGGAGACAGAAGTGAAGGTGGACATCAGTTTCAATGTGGAGACAGGCATCAAAGCTGCTAGCTTCATCAAAGAATATGTGAAGGTAATGATGCCTGAAATTGGCAGTGTATTGGAAAGTCTGTGTTTAGTCTCGAGAGTGAGAAGAACTGGATGTTGTTTGTCATTTGAGGAAGAAATATTCATACTTGTATTTAATGTAAAATCGCTCACGAATAGAACATAAAGCCTGACTTTGGTCAATAAACAAAACTGCAGAGTAGTTACTAGTCTTTAGAAAGAATTGCATTATTGCAACATGTATAGAATGATTCACATTGGAGCCACATACTGATCAGATTATTTAACAAGATACATACAGTTGACTAAATACTTTTTTTATCTCTTAAAAGTTTTATACCAGTGAAGAACGGCATTAAAAGAAGTTCATAGTCCATTTTTCAAGAATGCCATGCGGTAATGTATTCCTTGACCCACGTCACCAAAATATAAGTAGATGTCGATGTCAGTGTTTTTTATAGACATGCCATTTGGGTGATGCTATGAATGTCATAGATGCGGCGAAAGGCTGTATTTTTTTAAGAAATAATGCCAAATCTAGTTTGTACATTTACATTTACATGCAAGGAAAATGTTGGATCCTGCTTGTGTTTATATGTTCTTTGTATTCCTGCTTTGCTCCGCATTAGCTGAGTTATCTGCCAGGCGTATAGGGTTTATGTTTGTTTGAGTGGGAGGAGGCTACGTCTGTCAGCAAGCTTTTAACCCAGATGTTTGAATAAGAGGGTGACCTGCCGGCTCTGCCAAACTCATTTCCCTCAGCATACCCACTGTAGCGCCTTTTGACAGCAAATCACCTTCATAGCTCAACAAGAACATGTTGCCAAGGGTTGTGTTAGAATGATAGTGTCATTCTTAGATGAGGTAAAGACGGGAACCGAGATATTATCCTTACTCGTAGGAATGTAAAGTTTGTTGGCTTGTCTCCAGTTATCATAATACACTTCACATGACGTTTAGAAGCTAATGGTCTGCTCTTTGACTTGAGCAGCTGTCTGCATTCCATGTTTTCTTCTTTCACCCAGTTAACACCTGGTGTTATTATCTGTTTCAAGTGATTCACACGAGCATTCAAACCACGGACATACATAGACGCTGCATTGACCGCTTACCCATTGCTGTGATATGTCAAGTCCAGTCCAACATATTGGACGGGGCAAGACCACCATAAAAACACATACAATTAAATTGAGAAGAGGCACTTTTTCTGGATTAAAAGCAAAAATGTTTACATTTCTCGGCAGATTCAATGCTTCACGCTCAATTTCTTCATGTAGATTGTAAACCAATCTGCTGAAATCTGTACGTAAACATTTTGTGTCCTGTTACTTAAATCTCAATGGTAAGTCTCATTCTAACTATTTGTTGTAAGTTTTTACACTCCACATAATCATAAACCATTGAAAATGGTTGGGGAATGTAAATATTCCCAGAAATAAATCTGAGCTCTACTGTTTACTTGTGTTTATTTGGCGGGCTTGACTGGTCCTATTTAGATTTTACCGTACAATTCAGCAGCTGCGGTGTCTTCAATGATTCATACTACATTCTCATGCGCTCCATAGATGTTTATGTTCAATGTTTTGATCTTTTTCAGCAATCTTTTCAGGAAAAATGATCACCCAATCCAAAAAAGTCTGAAAATACATTTTGTATGATTTCATGCAATCTTCATTATAGTCACAGGAAGTCAGTGAAATAGCATTTACATTACATTTACATTTAGTCATTTGGCAGACGCTTTTATCCAAAGCGATTTACAGTGCACTTATAACAGGGACAATCTCCCTGGAGCAACATGGAGTAAAGTGTCTTGCTCAAGGACACACTGGTGGTGGCTGCTGGGATAGAACCAGCAACCTTTGATTTACCAGTTCAGTGGTTTAACCCACTAGACCACCATCTCCACTAGACATTTGCATTTGAGATGCTTCATATATCAGCTTGCTCAAGCCAAAAATGTCTCTTTTTTTTATTTTATTTATTTTTCTCTCTCTCCTTTTTGTTCACACAGAAGTATACCGTGCTGCCTTATTTAATCTTCGTGCTGAAACAGTTCCTCCTACAGCGAGACCTCAATGAAGTCTTCACAGGAGGGATCAGCTCCTATAGTCTCATCCTGATGGTCATCAGCTTCTTGCAGGTGCGGTTTGCTTCTTTTTAGTTTTTGAACTCGTATCAACACATTTCCTTTGAATTCATTTAAAACAAGGTATGACATGATTAAAGGCATTCATTTAAAAACTTTTCCTGACATTTTAAAAACATTTTTACAATTAAATTCCTTAAATACTCATTACCGGAACCAACTATCAATACTATCGCATGTTTTGCTAAAAAAAGTGAAGCCATGAGGCTTAAGCAAGGCTTTATTAATCGTACATAATAAGACATTAATGAAGTATATTTTATTAGAACATTTTATTGTAAATCTTTTTTAAATGCGGAAAACTACCCGTATCGGTAATGAGTCAAAAAATTGTGTACACAACTTTACAGGAGACTACTAAGATTTTAACTAGAAAAACTGAGTAATCTGTTAATTTGTTAATTTGAAAGGTACTGGTAAATGTCTTTTTTCACATACAGTCAAACTTCATGACAAAACCTTTGTGTGTGTGGGTCTTTTAAAAATGTTGCGGAAGATGAGAAAATTTGTTATGGACACATTTTATTTCCACATTTTCTTCATTTTTATTATACATTAATATTCTGTTCACTACTTTTTTTTGTCATTTGAGAACATCTAGTAGAACATCCAATTGCTTTTCTTCTGAACAATTTTACTCTGTATAAATTATAACCAGGATGCGTTACGGTAATGAGAATTTGAGCAAAAACAATAAATAAATACTTAATTCCTACGTTAAAATGATCTGTTGTGCAAGATAGAGAACACAATTATGTTTATTATGATAATTTATGTTTATTATTTTCCTTTTTGTGTTACCGAATTATGTTTTGTAATTAAAATCTTTACTGCCATGCTGTTTCAGTGGTTTCGTGAGAATGATCCTTTCCAGCTTGATAAAATAAATATAACTATTTGTTGAAATGCACAGATCTAAGTTTGATCTGTTGATCGAAGACTTGTCATTCCTGTTTTGGTCCCTATATCTAACTGCCTCTGCTATATTCATTTCTTAAATGCCTTTGCCAAACAAATGAAGGGACTTTGTTCAATCTTGTTTCCTTGTTTCTTGGCTTACGCCCACAGTTGCACCCACGAATTGATGCTAGGAATCCCAATATAAACCTTGGGACTCTGCTCATTGAGTTCTTCGAGCTGTATGGAAGACACTTTAACTACTTGAAGACAGGTATCAGGATAAAGAACGGTGGAGCTTACATGGCTAAAGAAGACATTATGAAGGCTATGAGCAATGGCTACAGGCCCTCTATGCTTTGTATTGAGGACCCACTCCTGCCAGGTACTAGCTACATATACAAAAATGAGCTCTGGTCCAAAAGCTAATGGTCATCTACCTACAGGCACATAAAAAAAATTACACAAGAAGTTTCAACTTGTTTTTTACATCTCAGGTAATGATGTGGGCAGGAGCTCCTACGGGGCCATGCAGGTGAAAGAGGCATTTGACTACGCTTATATAATTCTGGGTCACGCCGTCTCACCTCTTGCACGCTCCTACCCCAACAAAGACAGTGACAGGTACGCTCATATGGATTTACACCCTAAGTCCTTAAAAACATCCACCCAAGTCTTTTGTTAATGGCCTGTTGATTGATCTTTTCTCCTCAGCACTTTGGGACGCATAATCAAAGTCACACAGGAAGTGATCGACTACAGGGAGTGGATTATAAAGAAGTGGGGAGGCAGACAGAACTCCCGCATGGAGAGGAATTCAGGTGAGGTTATCACATGCCGAATGGTAACACGGTTTCTGCAGGTCTGTAGAATTTCATGCAGAAAGTTTCAAGCGTTCTTGTTAAAAAGACAATCGCATGACATATTGGGTGCAGTTTTGCGCTGCGTCCAAAATTTCATACTTTGACAGTACAAACTGAATTTGAAAAAGCATGTATGTAATGTAATTTGCTCAGGTCCTGTGGGATCATGGGATAGATGTGGCATCATTGGTTTCGGACATACTATTTGTGACTCATACTCACTCTCGCCTACCTTATAGTATGGAGGTATACGATTTCGGAAGCAGGCTTGATGCACTATATTGTTAGTGTCGCAACATGCTTATAACAATCTCATCATAATCAATTTTACGTTTTTTGCAATTGGAAATTGTTGTGCTCAGGAGAAGGTTTCATGATGGTTAGGATGGTTAGAAGACATCTGCTTGTGTAAGCAATGGATTGTTTTAACATAGAAAGTGCCTTTTGGAAGTATTTGATCTCGTTTCAAGCACCTTCTGCTATTTTAAACAGTTTTAATTAGGGTTCGAGCCCGAAGGGCTAGAAACCTATTGTATTTGTTGGTTTTATTATTAGGGTTCGAGCCCGAAGGGCTAGAAACCTATTGTATTTGTTGGTTTTATTATTAGGGTTCGAGCCCGAAGGGCTAGAAACCTATTGTATTTGTTGGTTTTATTATTCTTCTTCTTATTATTATTCTGCCATAAAACTGATACTGCAGCCCAAACCGTAAGGCCGACAGAGCTGAGACTTGGTCAGATGGTAGTAGTCCTTGTCGCTACTCAGATACACGGAGCCAGCCATATCGACCCATAGGTGGCGCTATAGCAATACCAAACGCGTTTGCGCTTGTTACTCCGAAACCGTTTGTCGCACACCCAAGTGTCTTATATCAGTGTAATCACTGGCTCAAAACTTAAAAAACGTATATCTCCGATTTCATTTCCGCCATTATAGATTTTTCGCTAATTAGCATTTTATGAAAAAAAAAAAAAATGAACTAGTCCCTGGATTTTTGCCCTATTGGAACCAAACCAACGCTGATGAGTTCTGTGGAGTGTGATTATGAATAATTATTAAAAAAAAGTTCAATTTTCAATTCACGGTCGCTAGGTGGCGCTAAAACATCCAAACCGGAAGTAACATATTTAGCTAAAATGGCCATAACTCCTGAACTGTTTGAGATATCTTCATGGGGCTTTGAACACATGTGTAGACCCTCAGTCCGGGGTCACAATAAAAAAACAGTGGCGTTTGGCCACTAGATGGCGCTATAATTTGAATGAGCTAGAAAATGTCTATAACTACGCAACAGTTTGCCCGATTGACTTATTATTTGGTATGGTGTGTCTTTGTCTCATTCTACATAAATATCTAAATGGACATTGGCGTATATCAAAAAACATGGCCGCCATTGGTCGATGAAGTTTGAGCACTCATTACGCCGGGTTAACGGAGGCCGATCAAATCGCCACTCACTGGGCTTATTTGTCTCATGGTCCTGACGGTGTGTAAGAAACATGAACTTATTCGGCCACCGGGGGGCGTAATAGCGCTTTTGGAGTGCATGCACAACTGTGTATCACGTGATATTTGACATTTACCCAAACTATGGTTATAATATGATAGTACTCTTCATTCTGAGCAACTTTGCCTCTGGAACAACTTCTATTGATCAAACGGTTCGTGAGTTATCGCTGATGATGTCAAAAACCTACTTTCGCGAACTAGTTCCTGGTTTTTCAACCGATCGGAACCAAACCAATGCAGATGACTTCTGTGGAGTGTGAATGTAAATAATCATTGAAAAAAAGTTGCAATTTTTCTTTCACCGCTGCTTAGGGACGCCAAAACTTAAAATGGTCTGAGCCTATCACATTAAAATGGCCATAAATCCAGAACGGCTTAACATATCATCATGGGGCTCAGATGATATGTGTAGACCATCACTCCAAGGTCACATACAAAGGAAGGTGGCGTTTGGATACTAGGTGGCGCTAAAACATTAAAAAAGGCAAAATGTACATGTATTTTGGTGGCCTGGACAACTTTGTGTCATGTGACATTTGACTAATACACAAACTATTGATATCAAACGATAGATCTCCTCATTCATAACAACCTTGCCTCTTGAACCATTGATGTCTATCAAATGGTTTGTGAGTTATTGGTGATGATGTATAAAACCTACTTTTGCAAACTTGTTCAAAGATTTTCAAGCAATTACAAAATTTCCACCACAGTACATTTCTCTGGACTCTCTAGGTCAATAATCATCAAAAACATGTTGAGTTTTTTTAGTTTTGTGACCATAACAGTGTCCTTTTTGATATTAGCGTGAATCGAGTACGGTGAAGGTCGCTAGTCCTTAATAAATGATCCAACTGACTTGCCATTTAGTACTATTATACATATTATGATACTTAACAATCATGCAAAATGTGATGCTCATAGGAATAGGCTTTCCTTCATAAGAGTCAAAAAGGTGAAATATCATTCATTTCAATGGCTTTCTTATAGAGTCACCAGATCACAATGCATGTAGCTTTGCTTAACGAACGATAAATGTGTGCAGGATAAAGGTGTGTAGTGTGCATGTGTGTATGTTTCTGGGTATCATTTCCCTCTTTATCATAAGAGTGTGAATGCACTGTATAGTTCTGTGTGTCTTGTGTGATCGAGACTGTGCATGTGTGTGTAATCAAATATGTCTCACAGGAAGACAGTGTTAGAAATATAATGTATTACAGATTAAAAGTTGCTCCATATTTACACATCTATAAATATAGCACATGTCTGGCTGGTTTTAAGATGCTGTGTTGATATATATATATATACAACACACCTTTATTAGATAAAACCAGTTTAATTGCATGTATACCCAAATTGCTACTCAGCCAGTCACATGGCAGCAACTCAATGCATTTAGGCATTTAGACATGGTAAACATGACTTCCTGAAGTTCAAACCAAACATCAAAATTGAGAAGAAATGGGATATATCATGTGAGGTGTGTCTACCAAAGAAACATAATTTAAATGGCACGTCCTTCTAAAATATTATTGCAGACAAAGTCAATGTCCTACTGACCACAATGTATTCATGAATATGAATCAATGTATCCATTTAAAATTGTCCTAAATTTTAAATTCAATTTTAATTCTTCAAAACACAAAAGAGGCTATGTTGAAAAATATGCATTAAATTAACAAAAAAGACCAATATCTCTGCAATCGAATGTCATAGAGACAAAGAAGTTGCTTCGTTCTACTCATGGAAAAGTGTATTATAATATGACAGGTGACAAGCTATGCCCATAGCAACTAAACAGATTAGCTCTACAATCAGTTACACAGACGTGTATCTCTGCAGTTGAATATTGTAGAGACACAGGGGTTCGGTTAATTTCACTTGTGACTTAATGTAATATCAATTGGCAGGTGCCATACCACACCCATAGCAACTAAACTGTTAACTTAGCAACCATTAAGCTAGACCTCCATCTCTGCAATAGAGCATCGCAGAGTCACTGGAGTTGTTTCGCCACTTGTGGTTTGATGTGTTATTAATTGGCAGGTGCCATTCCACGCCAATAGCAACCAAACGGATTAGCTTAGCAACCTTTTAGCAAGATCTATATCTCTGCAACTGTATTAAATGTTTCTGACATTTTACTTGGTGCGCTAGAGTGTCGTCCGTCCTTGATCTGTTATGGTGCGATTCTTGAAACTGATCGGCGATGGCAGACGTACCTTAGATGCCTTAAATCGCTCGAACCCGCTAAATGCTGCTTGCAGCTTTAATTATTATTATACTTCTTCCCTAGAACTGATACTGCAGCCCAAACCGTAAGGCCGACAGGGCTGAGACTTGGTCAGATGGTTGTAGTCCTTGTCGCTACTCAGATACACGGAGCCAGCCAAATCGACCCATAGGTGGCGCTACAGCGATAAAAAACGCGTTTACGCATGTTACTCCTAAACCGTTTGTTGCACACCCAAGTATTTTATATCAGAGTAATCACTGGCTCAAAACTTAAAAAATGTATATCTCCGAATTCATTTCCGGTATGCAAATTTTTTCGCTAATTAGCATTTTATGAAAAAAATAAAAAATGAACTTGTCCCTGGATTTTTGCCCTATTGGAACCAAACCAACGCTGATGAGTTCTGTGGAGTGTGAATATGAATAATTATTAAAAAAAAGTTGAAATTTTCATCCCCCATCGCTAGAGGGCGCAAAAATGTCCAAAACGGAAGTAACATATTGAACTAAAATGGCCATAACTCCTGAACTGTTTGAGATATCTTCATGGGGCTTGGAACATATGTGTAGACCCTCAATCCGGGGTCACAGTAAAAAGAATCCTGCGTTTGGCCACTAGGTGGCGCTATAATTTGGATGAGCTACAAAATGGCCATAACTACGCAACAGTTTGCCCGATTGACTTATTATTTGGTATGGTGTGTCTTTGTCTCATTCTACATGAATATCTAAAAGGACATTGGCGTATCTTAAAAAACATGGCCGCCATTGGCCAATGAAGTTTGAGCACTTATTAGACCGGGTTAACGGAGGCCGAACAAAACAACGCTCGCTGGGCTTATTCGTCTCATGGTCTTTAAGGTCTGTAAGAAATGTGAACTCATTCGGCCACCGGGGGGCGAAATAACGCTTTAGGAGTGCTTAAACAATTGTGTATCACGTGACATTTGACATATACAGAAACTATTGGTATCATAGGATAGTACTCTTCTATCTGAGCAACTTTGCCTCTGGAACAACTTCTGTCAATCGAATAGTTTGTGAGTTATCGCTGATGAGGTCAAAAACCTACCTTCGCAAACTAGTCGTTGGATTTTCGACCGATCGGAACCAAAACAATGCAGATGACTTCTGTGGGAAGTGTTTGTAAATAATTATTGAAAAAAAGTAGAAATTTCCTTTCACGGTCGCTTAGGGGCGCCAAAATAAAAGAATGGGTGGAGCCTATCACATTTAAATGGCCATAAATCCAGAACGGCTTAACATATCATCATATGCCTCGGGAAATATATGTAGATCATCACTCCGAGGTCCCATACAAAATAACATGGCGTTTGGACACTAGGTGGTGCTATAACAGTAAAAATGGCTAAATGTACATGTCTTTTGGTGGCCTAGACAACTCTGTGTCACGTGACATTTGACTAATACAAAAACTATTCGTATCAAACGATAGATCTCCTTATTCATAACAACTTTGCCTCTTGAACCATTGATGTCTATCAAATTGTTTGTGACTTATTGGTTATGATGTAAAAAACCTACTTTTGCTAACTTGTTCAAGGATTTTCAAGCAATTTCAAAATTTCCACCACAGTACATTTCTTTGGACTCTCTAGGTCAATAATCATCAAAAATATGTTGAGTATTTTTTAGTTTTGTGACCATAACAGGGTGCTTTATTATATTAGCGTGAAACGAGTATGTTATAGGTCGCTACTCCTTAAGAAATAATCCAACTGACTTGCCATTAAGTACTATTATACATATTATGACACAAAACAAGCATGCAACATGTGATTCTTATCGGAAGAGGCATGCCTTCACAACAGTCAAAAAGGTGAAATATCATACATTTAAAATTACTATTTTAAACTTGTCTTTAATAAATACATCATTTGCTAGTCAAATTGCTAATCAGCCAGTCACATAGCATAAACTCAATCCATTTTGGCTTCTAGACGTGGTAAACACTTGCTGAAGTTCAAACCGAGCATCAAAATGGAGAAACAATTGGATATATGGTATGGGATATATTAGATAACACATACCACCTGAGGATTGTTGCCAACCATGTCCATGTTTTGATGGCTACTTCCAGCAGTAAAAAAAATCGACCATGTCAGAAAGCTCAAATGATCTCAAACTGGTTTCTTGAACATGACAATGAGCTCACTGTACTCCAATGGCCTTCAGAGTCACCAGACTCAACCAAATAAGCATCACTTAAATGGCAAGGTCTTCTGGAATATTGTTGCAGACCATGAATGTGAATCAATTATCTATTTAAATTGGTCGTATTTTTTTTATCAATTCTTCAGAACACAAAATAAGCTATTTTGAAGAATGTGCATTGTATTAAAAAAAAGACCTATATATGTGCAATAGAATGTTTTGGAGACACAGGAGTTGCTTTGTTTTGCTAATGGCTTCATTCTTTATCAATTGACAGCTGCCAAGCCACGCCCTTAGCAACCAAACAGATTATTTTTTGCAATCGTCTAGCCAGACCTACATCTCTGCAGTAGAATATTATAAAGACACGGGGCTTGGTTCGTTTGACCTGTGGTTTGATGTGTTATTAATTGACAGGTATTAATTGACACCCATGGCAACCGAACAGGTTAGCTTAGCAACCGTTTAGCAAGATCTCTATCTCTGCAACAAATCATCATAGAGACATGAGAAATGGTTTATTGCACTCGTCCCTTAGGTATTATCGGTTTACGCCCGTTTTTGCATACGAGTGTACGCATGCATGGTCTGTATTAAAAGTTACCAACCGTTTCTGTCATATTTCTTGGTGTGGAAGAGTGTCATTCGTTGTGGATTTGTTACGGTGCCATTCCTGAGCCTAGTTGACAATGGCAAGGCCAATAGAGGCCTTAGACTGCTCGAACCCGCTAAATGCTGCTTGCAGCTTTAATTATTATTATACTTCTTCCCTAGAACTGATACTGCAGCCCAAACCGTAAGGCCGACAGAGCTGAGACTCGGTCAGATGGTAGTAGTCCTTGTCGCTACTCAGATACACGGAGCCAGCCAAATCGACCCATAGGTGGCGCTACAGCGATAAAAAACGCGTTTACGCTTGTTACTCCTAAACCGTTTGTCGCACACCCAAGTGTTTTATATCAGAGTAATCACTGGCTCAAAACTTAAAAAACGTATATCTCCGATTTCATTTCCGCCATTATAGATTTTTCGCTAATTAGCATTTTATGAAAAAAATAAAAAATGAACTAGTCCCTGGATTTTTGCCCTATCGGAACCAAACCAACGCTGATGAGTTCTGTGGAGTGTGAATATGAATAATTATTAAAAAAAAGTTGAAATTTTCATCCCCCATCGCTAGAGGGCGCAAAAATGTCCAAAACGGAAGTAACATATTGAACTAAAATGGCCATAACTCCTGAACTGTTTGAGATATCTTCATGGGGCTTGGAACATATGTGTAGACCCTCAATCCGGGGTCAAGGTAAAAAAAATGTTGCGTTTGGCCACTAGGTGGCGCTATAATTTGAATGAGCTAGAAAATGGCCATAACTACGCAACAGTTTGCCCGATTGACTTATTATTTGGTATGGTGTGTCTTTGTCTCATTCTACATGAATATCTAAAAGGACATTGGCGTATCTTAAAAAACATGGCCGCCATTGGCCAATGAAGTTTGAGCACTTATTAGACCGGGTTAACGGAGGCCGAACAAAACGACGCTCGCTGGGCTTATTCGTCTCATAGTCTTTAAGGTCTGTAAGAAATGTGAACTCATTCGGCCACCGGGGGGCGAAATAACGCTTTAGGAGTGCTTAAACAATTGTGTATCACGTGACATTTGACATATACAGAAACTATTGGTATCATATGATAGTACTCTTCATTCTGAGCAACTTTGCCTCTGGAACAACTTCTATCGATCGAACGGTTCGTGAGTTATTGCTGATGATGTCAAAAACCTACTTTCGCGAACTAGTCGTTGGATTTTCGACCGATCGGAACCAAAACAATGCAGATGACTTCTTTGGGAAGTGTTTGTAAATAATTATTGAAAAAAAGGTAAAATTTCCTTTCACGGTCGCTTAGGGGCGCCAAAATAAAAAAATGGGTGGAGCCTATCACATTTAAATGGCCATAAATCCAGAACAGCTAAACATATCATCATATGCCTCGGGAAATATATGTAGACCATCACTCCGAGGTCACATACAAAATAACGTGGCGTTTGGACACTAGGTGGCGCTATAATAGTAAAAATGGCTAAATGTACATGTCTTTTGGTGGCCTAGACAACGGTGTGTCACGTGACATTTGACTAATACACAAACTATTGATATCAAACGATAGATCTCCTCATTCATAACAACTTTGCCTCTTGAACCATTGATGTCTATCAAATGGTTTGTGAGTTATTGGTGATGATGTAAAAAACCTACTTTTGCAAACTTGTTCAAGGATTTTCAAGCAATTTCAAAATTTCCACCACAGTACATTTCTCTGGACTCTCTAGGTCAATAATCATCAAAAACATGTTGAGTTTTTTTTGTTTTGTGACCATAACAGGGTCCTTTATTATATTAGCGTGAAACGAGTACGGTGAAGGTCGCTACTCCTTAATAATTAATCCAACTGACTTGCCATTAAGTACTATTATACATATTATGACACAAAACAAGCATGCAACATGTGATCCTTATCGGAAGAGGCATGCCTTCACAACAGTCAAAAAGGTGAAATATCATACATTTAAAATTACTGTTTTAAACTTGTCTTTAATAAGTACATCATTTGCCAATCAAATTGCTAATCAGCCAGTCACATAGCATAAACTCAATCCATTTTGGCTTCTAGACGTGGTAAACACACTTGCTGAAGTTCAAACCGAGCATCAAAATGGAGAAACAATTGGATATATGGTATGGGATATATTAGATAACACATACCACCTGAGGATTGTTGCCAACCATGTCCATGTTTTGATGGCTACTTCCAGCAGTAAAAAATGGACCATGTCAGAAAGGTCAAATGATCTCAAACTGGTTTCTTAAACATGATAATGAGCTCACTATACTCCAATGGCCTTCAGAGTCACCAGACTCAACCAAATAAGCATCACTTAAATGGCAAGGTCTTCTGGAATATTGTTGCAGACCATGAATGTGAATCAATTATCTATTTAAATTGGTCGTATTTTTTTTATCAATTCTTCAGAACACAAAATAAGCTATTTTGAAGAATGTGCATTGTATTAAAAAAAAGACCTATATATGTGCAATAGAATGTTTTAGAGACACAGGAGTTGCTTTGTTTTGCTAATGGCTTCATTCTTTATCAATTGACAGCTGCCAAGCCACGCCCTTAGCAACCAAACAGATTATTTTTTGCAATCGTCTAGCCAGACCTACATCTCTGCAGTAGAATATTATAAAGACACGGGGCTTGGTTCGTTTGGCTTGTGGTTTGATGTGTTATTAATTGACAGCTATTAATTGACACCCATGGCAACCGAACAGGTTAGCTTAGCAACCGTTTAGCAAGATCTCTATCTCTGCAACAAATCATCATAGAGACATGAGAAATGGTTTATTGCACTCGTCCCTTAGGTATTATCGGTTTACGCCCGTTTTTGCATACGAGTGTACGCATGCATGGTCTGTATTAAAAGTTACCAACCATTTCTGTCATATTTCTTGGTGTGGAAGAGTGTCATTCATTGTGGATTTGTTACGGTGCCATTCCTGAGCCTAGTTGACAATGGCAAGGCCAATAGAGGCCTTAGACTGCTCGAACCCGCTAAATGCTGCTTGCAGCTTTAATTGTGATTGATTTTATTAAATTGATATCAAATATTTTAGTTTGACAATGGGGTGGGTGACCTTTCGAAACTGAACCTTTCTTTTTCAGCCATGTGTTTAAAAATGGACAGGATTTTCAAGGCACGTATAGATGAGTAGATAGTGCAACCTGCAATTTTATGTTTCAAACATAGATGGCAAATGTTACGGATTGCAGCTTTAATGCTATTTCTTTACAAAGCTGTCCACAGCCCGTGGTTTTGCAGCTAGTCAAATGTATAAGGCTTTGGTTTCCCTTAAATGTCAGATTTTGTCTGACTTTTCTACTACATCTGCATGCAGGTCCAGCCCATAAAGACCCGGTGGAGCAGGTGGGGTCTGGCCCACTGCTGGGTGTCGGTGGGGAAGATCAGCAGCAGAGGGACTCTGTGTCCCCTCAAAGCGCAGACTCACCCATGTCCCTCTCCAGCCCTCAGCAGCACTCCTCAGCCTCCTCCTCATCTTCACTTTCAGGCAGCGACATTGTGAGTACCAATACCATCACCCATTTCCTTAAACGAATAGTTGGTAAACTCTTGGGAAGTGAATAGGGACTGGGGACAATACGTGACAAAAGGATAAAGAAGGACAAAAAGACTGAGAATCTTATGTTTGCTGTCACTTTTGTGTCCAATAATGCGACATTAGATTTGTAAAGTCAGATTTGAGGGAAATCTGTAGTTTTCATTTTTGGGTGAACTGTAGCTTTAAAACCTTTCTTTGGTTGTTATTCCCCCTCATATATTTGACTTCCATTCTCTGTCTTTTCCTTCAGGACTCTGACTCCACACCGTATGTTGCTCCACCTGTAGCCCCCTTCCCTCTCCAGATTCTGACTCCGGGCCCCCTGCCGCCAGCTCTTCAGGTAGGCCCTGGCAAAGTCAGCATCACGGCTGCGCTCTCCATGCCTCCAGCCACCCAGGTGAAATATCAAACTGTAATAACGGCTTACACATTAGAAAGCACCAAAACTGGGTTTAAGCCTGGGCTACAAATGAGTCTTATTTGCATAACCTTGAATTCAACTCTTATTTTTGTTCCAGGCGAGAGTGTCCATACCAGGAAATCTTTCAATCCACGCTTTACCTGGCAGACAGGTGTGTATGGCAGATGGACCACCCCCATACAACATGCCCCCTCCTGCAGTTCCCCAAGCTCCCCCCAGCCCTCTACCTAGTCCCCACCACCACCAAAAGGTAGGCCCACATGTACCGATATAATGCTATGAACCCATTCAAGGATAATCAAGTGCAGATGTGCAACGTGATAACACAGTTTAATGGGAATGTAATAGTTTTTTATGCAGAAACCTAGTTGCTGTTTAACTAGAACTAAATGGCCTACGAAGAATGTTAAAGGCTAAGGCCATTTATACAAAATATGTATATTGTGAGGATTTTTCAAAAGCCAAAGATGAATGTTGATTCATGCGTAAGAGTTGTAGTTTTGTCTTGTTTTCCAGTACAAATATAAAAAAATTCAAGTCAAGATGCATTTACTTGAAGCAATGTGATTTTAAGATATAAGAGGGATAGTTCACTCAAAAAGAAATATCTTTATCATTCATTTCATTAACTCACTGTGAAGTTGTTCCAAGGCTTCATACATTTCTTTGACCTGTTGAACACAAAGAAGATATTTTGAAGAATGTTTGTAACCAATTAGCTCTGGGTCATCATTGATTACCATACAAGTTTTTCTTTCTACTATGGTAGTCAATAGTGCCCAGAACTCTTTGGTTACAAACATTCTTCCAAATCGCTTACTTTGTGATTAGCACAACAACAAAAATGATTAAGGTTTGAGTACATTTTTATTTTTCGGTGAACTATTCCCTAGTTGTTTTTGGAATTAGTTTTAATTATGTTTTAAATTAGCTTTTAGTTTATCGTTTTTATGTTAATTTTAGTTAAAGTTTTAGCAATTTTGGTGTATGCTTTTGTCATTTTATAATTTATTTGTTTATTTTTATGTTGCCATATAAGATTTTTTTTTGTTCATTATTATATTTTTGTGCTTTAAACTAATTTCAGTTTATTTTTGAGGAAACGTTTCAATTTTTTATTTAGTTCAAGTTTTTTCAATCATTTTAAGGTCAATATTTTATTTGATTTCAATGAACATAAACGTTTTTTAAATTGTAATTTTAGTAAACTAAAATAACCTTGAACTATTCTTTATGTCCCGATTTCTAAAAATGATTAAAGTTGCCCTATTGCAGATTTTCTTTCCTATTTTACGCATAAACTTTTAGATTTTTTTTACATGTTTGTACTGAAAGACATTACAAAAATCTTTTCTATTGTCATCTCACTGTACTGGCTACATTTGTTGCAGTCATAAATCTTTTATAAACAGCCAGTAGAGGGATACGTAGATTCAGTATATTTAGGTATATTTTATATAAATATATATTGTATTCCATACAAAAATGACCAAACAAAGAATTGTGCTGTGCATTTGTATACCTATAAAGTTGTTATCCTAGCAACAGGCTAATGTCAAACCAAAGTCCATATAAAACAAGGTCTCCTTCCTCTTACCTTTGTGTGATCGAGAGTGTTTGTTTCAACAGATGATGTTTCTCAAGACTTCTCCCTGTTTTTATCTCTCCTGCAGACAGGTCCCAAGTTCCCTCTGAAGGGCTACCCCGCTGTAGTGCACAGTCCCGTCCTGTCCAACCGAGGCCACTTTCAGTACAACCGCAACACCTGGCGCCGCAGAAAGAGGGACAGTCTGCCGGCCAGCGTCAGCAGATAAAGACGCCCCGCGCCCCCTGGACCCTTTACCTTCCACTCGCTTTGTTTTCCACACCTCTGGTCCAGTCTTTAAATGATGAGAACTCATCAAGTGCTCCTGCAGATGGTGTGAGCACAGAGAGACCAGCGTTTGAAACCCAGCTCCTCGTTTGGTAGTTGTGGTTATGGTGGTGCTAAGTACTTCAGTCTGCCGCTGAATCTGTGCATGTGTATGTTGAACTGTTTTTGACCCGTGCAATCTTCCCGAGGAAGCTTCGAGGAAACTTTTCCGTTCGTGCGCTCCATGGTGAAAAGCTGGTGTTTTGTGTGTCATGCGACTTGTTTTCTGTGTCTTCACGTGTTTCATTGGGGACACGCTTCACGTGTGGGAAGATATCGATTCAGTGGAATTTAAGTGTTATTCGTTGTTTGGGGATAAGGATATGTGTTTCTAAGGTGAACGCCACTTTTGATTGTGTATGTATGTCTCCGGCTTCACATCCTGCACTGTTGATGCTTCCAGAGTCTCCACCATATCGACCTTTACGTTTTTGTGCAATAACTTGTTTATTTTGTGTTTCGTTCACTCTGGAAACATGGGGTTCTGTGTCTAGCAGTTCTGTCTTGTTTGTTTTTGTACAGAAACGTTTTTATTTTTGTAAGGTTTTTAATTTTGGTTATGGTTTACAGATCCTGTCAGACAGGCTCCTTAAGGAAAGAGTCTGTTTTAAACGTGAAACTGTTTTTGACTAAAGAGAATTTATATTCCCTGTTGCCCTTTTTCTTAAAATGGGTTGCATCTGGATTAGACGGAGTTGAAGTGGCAGATCTTGCAAAATGACTTTCCGCTCTTGCCTCTAGGTGACGCCATTTCACACGTATTCCTGTCTTTATGATGGTTATGTGGCATTGAGGCTCTCACAGTAGCGTAGATTCAGAACCAGATCCAGGCCAGAAAACTGTGGTGTTGGAGAGAAATGAGCCCGTTGGAAATTTGCCGCAGAAATGGCGTGAATGAGCATTGACTTAAGTGTATATATGTGCGTGTGTGTCCGTCCTTTTTAAATTGCTATAGGTGAGAGAAAGGTAAGAGAAAGATTAGACGTTTTTAGGGAAGCTCTAAAGAACGCGCGAGACTTCAGATCAGTGCAGCTTTATGCAAGGTGCCCTAATCGGACCTTTTCGACTTCTGCACGGGCACCCAAACCGGACTTGTGGAGAAAGGGAATTAATTTTGATTCCTTTCTGGGATCTTTGTGCATTTATTGACAGGTACTTACTGCTAACATATGCCTTTTTGGTAAAGACCTATTCCTGTACTGTATCGTATAGAATTTTTTCTGTTTGGATATGGCACACTACAACTGTATCGCTGTTGCTCGGAACATCACAGGCATACAGGTTATTTTTACTATGCAAGTGGAGTTTTGAAAATTTCTTCCCGTCTCCCACACGACAGCCATCGCTTGGAAATCTTTTCGAGAGACTCAACCGGAGCAATGGACCCGGGTCTGGGGGAGCCAAGCTGCCTCAGTGTACATGAGGCCAGCTCCCGTATGCAAGTTCAGTCTGTTTTAAGGGGAAAGAAAACAACCAGACGTCTTGTTTGGAATATCCAGACTGAAAAATCTCTGCAGCCCAAGTATTTCCTTCAGCCGGATCACGGATAAACCGGACTGCTGCTGTTACAATGCTACAACCATGTTAATGGCAACTGACAAAAACAGACTTTGAATGCCTCCTGCACTCTATATGGAATGACTTTGATTCGTCACAAACGTACGTGTTTTAAGTCATATCTGATACGGAGACTCTGAGCTAAAATGAGCTACAGGATTGTCCTTGTAACTCTCGCCTGCCTATCAACGCAATAGGGCAAATGTGATTCTAATAGCAGTTTCTGCTTTTAGGTAGAACCAGCATCTTTTGCAGCGTGGGTCAGACATTGAGGCGACTCCTTCCATCCCCTTTTTAAGGACTCTGTGTGTAGTTATTGATGGTTTGCCTAAACGAATGACCCCCCCTCTCTTTTTCCCGTGTGAATCTGTGGAGATGTGTTGGAAAATTGGAAGTGTATCACTCTGTAATGGTTTAACCTTTTTGGTGATGTACTGCTAGATACGGTGTGACACTCATAGATGAATATCAATGACTGATTTTAAATGTAACCCCTTTTTTGCTGACGTCTGTTATGTCACAGTGGCCAAAAGCACTCCTTTACTCTTCAATACTTAAACAGAAAGCCCTCAATGTGGCCGCCCAGCATCCAAGAGGTTAGGAGATTTTTTTTTTTCTTCAATATTTTTATGTAATTTTTTTTCTATTTTATTTTTTAAATAAACATCTTAAAAACGTGTGGTGTCGTTTTTTTTTCTTAAAAGTTTTTGTGGTTAATGACTACAATGGCTCACCAGTTAGATAAGTTCATGCATTTGTGTACTAGAGTATTAAACTGTACTCATCCATATTAGAAATGTTACCACTAGAGAGCATGCTTGTGCTATCCATGTCTACTAAATCAATAACACTAGAATAATCTTGAAGTATTTAAAGGGACAGTTTACCTGAAAATAACAATTCTGTCATGAATTACTCGCTCTCTATAGTAGTTCCAAACCTGTAAAAGTTTATTTGTTTGGTTGAACACCGAGAAAGATATTTGGACGAATGCTTGTAACTTAAGTTTTTAGACTTCATTGATTACCATAGTAGGAAAAATTACAATGGTATTCAAAAGTTTGCTGTCCTAATTTCTTCAAAATGTCTTCCTTTGTGTTAAAGTATTTTTTTCCTTCTATGGTAGTCAATGCGGTCGGAGAACTATTTGATTACTGACATTCTTCCAAATATCTATTCTCTGTGTTCATCAGGACAAAGAAATTTATAGATTTATAAAAACTCGATGGTGAATATATGACAGAATTTTTATTTTGGGGTGAATTATCCCTTTAAACAGTTCTTTCCCCTTCCTACAAAAGTATCTTCTAAACCGGCACTCACAAGTGAATTACAGGCAAGTGTAATATGACATGACCAACCAGAAGGTGTCAATAACAGTCAGTTAAAGAAAGAGAGAGGGGTATTAATTTATTTCCAGAAAACGATAGTAAATAACATATATACTGTGTGCATTTACATTTTACGGCAAAATTCTCAAACAAATTTGCACATTATTTCTTGGCCCTTACCTCACTGTAAAAAAAATAGTTGGTTCAACATTATAAAAAAGTTACCTGCTTGCCTTAAAATTTTGAGTTAATTAAACTTAAAAACATTAGTGAACACAACTAGCTAGCATCAAATGCAAATACTCCACTGAGACTGCACTGCTATCGGTCACAGAAGCACTGCGGCTAGCCAAGACGGAATCTAAATCCTCGGTCCTGATTCTGCTAGACCTATCTTCAGTGTTTGACACAAACTAGGTACTGATAGCAACCCTGTCATTGCTAGTAATCTCAGGTTCTCCTCTCCGCTGATTCAAATCCTACCTCTCCGGCAGATCCTTCAGGGTGTCATGAAGGGGCTCGCTGTCCACTGCTCACCACATGACCACTGGGGTCCCTCAGGGATCTGTGCTTGGACAGCTGCTTTTTTCCATCTACACAACATCCTTTGGACTCATCATACGGGCACATGGCTTCTCTTATCACTGTTATGCTGACGACCCTCAGATCTACATCTTGTTTCACCCAGACGATACCACTGTAGCAGCTCGCATAGAGGACATCTTAGCTTGGATGGAGGCGCATCACCTCCAGCTGAACCCTGACGTGACAGAACTACTCGTGTTTCCAGCACACCCCACGGTACAACAAGATCTGACCATCCATCTTGGCAAATACCACAATACCTCCTTACAAAACAGCCAGGAACCTCAGAGTCATATTTGATGAAAATGTCTCCTTTAATGATCACATTGCAAAGACAATGCGGTCATGCAGATATGCCTTATTCAACATTAGAAAGGTGAGACCCTATCTCACTGAACATGCGGCACAACTCCTTGTCCAGGCCTTGGTAATCTCAAGGTTGCACTACTGCAATGCTCTCCTTGCTGGTCTTCCTACAAAGGCTATCAAACCACTCCAGCTGGTTCAGAATGCAGCAGCAAGCATCGTCTTCCAACAGCCCAAAAGGGCTCATGTGACACCCCTTTTCATCTCTCTGCACTGGCTACCAGTTGAAGCCCGTATCAGATTCAAGTCACTTACGCTTGCCCACAGGACTATCACTGGATCTGCACCGGCATACTTTCACACCCTCCTGCACTCCTACACCCATCAAGATCCCTGCGTTCAGCAAACCAGCAGCGTTTTGTATTGCCTTCTCATAAGGGCAGTAAATCCCTCTCCCGCTCATTCTCATTCACAACTCTTTCCTGGAGGAACATTCTTCCTTACTCTGTCCGGTCAACCACATCTCTCACGACATTAAAAAAATACTTAAAACCCATCTCTTCTGTGAAAAGTGGTCTAGCTTTTGTTGAAATCAGTAACTTTGTATTGGCACCTACTGATTTATTGCTCCTGTATGACATATCTTTTATTTCCCCCTAAACTCTTTAAGTTGCTTTGAATAAAAGGTTCTGCTAAATGACTAAATGTAAATGCGTTGAATTAAATATTATTTAATGTTGAATTAACTCAACAATTTAAGGCAACCAGGCAACTTATTGTTGAACCCCAAAATATGTATATATTTTTTATTTTATACAGATGTAGCTAAGCTTCAGGAACACACCAAAACTCACTTAACCGCATATTCTTAAATGCAACCACACATAAGGTTTCTGTAAATACTAGATTTTTACTCATTGATTTTTTTATGGGGACTTTTCATAAACAATGATCTAACCCTCTAATTATTACGTTTCATTTAGCATCATTAGTTTGGTTAATCAATTTCCCCTGTGGTGATCATTCCCAGTGGCGGCTGGCCAATAGAGGGCGATAGGGCGCCGCCCTCCCTGAGCTACACACACAAAATAATAATTATATAATTTTTTATGTTAATTTGCGTAATGTAATGTTATAGATAATCATCTTTGGAAAATATATGTTTTCATCATCACAAGATGGCCTCTCTGTACGTCTCAATTTCAGCTGAGGGGCGATCATAAATCGCCTACAGGAGGCGGGACTTTGTAGAATTTAGTCAAATCCGGATTCAAGATATACAATTTATTTAAGACGTGACATAAAATGTACCCAATCAGCGTTCACAAATCTTATCTGAAATGGGCGATTTTTCTGTCGGCCCAAACTGCTAAAATCAGGGCTGGTCTGTAGTGGCGCAATTTGGGAAATCCTGCTCTTTTCAACGATCCGGCTATTTTGGTTTGGCTCCCAAATGGCTCTTTAATAAGTATCACCATATATTTTTGCCCAATTATCAATTGTAAATGCTTTCAGCATTATTTAGCATTTTGTATGATGCTTTGCATAAAATACTTATTTTTAGGCATTTTTTGTTACGAGACAAAATACAAAATTCCTCATATTTAACATTTTTGATAAACTTCAATTGAACACATAACCGAAGCAAACAGATTTTCAATTCTGTGACATCATTGACTGCCATAGTAGGAACAATAGTCGAAATTCTTCAAAATGTCCCACTTTGTGTTAAACAGAACAAATAATTATACAATATTGTTTTCCTACTATGGAAGTGGATCATGTCACAGATCTGAAAATTTGCTAAGATTGTTACAAATATATTTCTTTTGAAACAACCTGAGTGTGAGTAAATGATAACAGACTATTCAGTTTTGCGTGAACTGTCCCTTTAAATCACTTCTTTAGTGCAGGTTGGCATTTAGAAATTGGATAGATTTAGAGTTAGATGCCTCCGCTTGGATGGGCTGACATCTTCTTTTTAGATATTCGCTCATTTCTTACAACACACTTACACTTAAATCCGGCTCCCTTGCCTCTCTCTGTCGCTCTGTGCATTGCCTGTAACACTACACTCGCTATCATCGGATCTTGTTCGTCCTTCTGTCTTTCACATAATTTTATATCCTAACCTGTCCTCCCATGTGATTGGCCGCATGGTGTGCCCATCCAAATAAAGTCCTGCCCTACCTGCGGCTTAAGATTCGTCTCTCCCCGATGGGAGTCGGCTCTTCTCGTTCGAAGGACACATCACTAGTGTCAATGGCAGACTCAGGTAATTCCGGACACAAACCTAAAACTAGGGAGCTGGGTCAAGATCAGCCTGACCTCTTAACCAGATAGCAGACAGGCGAAAAAGGGAAGAAGTTTCTGTAATGGTATCTAATGGTAAATTAACTGATCATAGATGATTTAATGAATAAACAGCTAACTAGATGTTCTTTGACTTTGTTGCTTGCTGATTTTTTTGCTGTGCCAGTGTGCCACAGCTAGGGTGACCCCCCTTCCCGCTTTGCGGGAATTTTCCCCCGTATTGGCCCTTATTTTCAGCAGTCTAGTTAGTTGCCGTGATGCTTGCGTTTAAGTCAGGGCTCTGGCTGGGCCATTCTAGAACAGTCGGAGAGTTGTTGTGAAGCCAGAACTTCGTTATTATAGCTGTGTGCTTAGGGTCATTGTCTTGTTGGAAGGTAAACCTTCGGCTCAGTCTGAGGTCCTGAGCATTCTGGAGAAGGCTTTCATCCATGATATCCTTGTACTTGGCCGCATTCATCTTTCCCTCGATTGTAACCAGTCGTCCTGTCCCTACAGCTGAAAAACACCCCCACAGCATTATGCTGCCACCACCATGCTTCACTGTTGGGACTGTATTGGACTGGTGATGAGCAGTGCCTGGTTTTCTCCACACATACCACTTAGAATTAAGGCCAAAAAGTTCTATCTTGGTCTCATCAGACCAGTGAATCTTATTTGTCACCATCTTGGTGTCCTTCAGGTGTTTTTTAGCAAACTCCATGCAGGATTTCATGTGTCTTGCACTGACGGGGGGCTTCCGTCGGGCCACTCTGCCATAAAGCCCCGACTGGTGGAGGGCTGCAGTGATGGTTGACTTTCTACAACTTTCTCCAATCTCCCGATTGCATCTCTAGAGCTCAGCCACAGTGATCTTTGGGTTCTTCTTTACCTCTCTCACCAAGGCCCTTCTCCCCCGATAGCTCAGAATTGTTTTGTAACCTTGGCCAGATCTGTGCCTTGCCGCAATTCTGTCTCTGAGCTCTTCAGGCAGTTCCTTTGACCTCATGATTCTCATTTGCTCTGACATGCACTGTGATCTGTAAAGTCTTATATAGACAGGTGTGTGGCTTTCCTAATCAAGTCCAATTAGTATAATCAAACACAGCTGGACTCAAATGAAGGTGTAGAACCATCTCAAGGATGATCACAGCAAAGGGTCTGAATACTTAGGACCATGTGATATTTCAGTTTTTCTTTTTTAATAAATCTGCAAAAATGAATTCTGTGTTTTTCTGTCAATATGGGGTGCTGTGTGTACATTAATAAGGGAAAAAATGAACTTAAATGATTTTAGCAAATGGCTGAAATATAACAAAGAGTCAAAAATTTAAGGGGGTCTGAATACTTTCCGTACCCACTGTAAATGCGAATGCACGCTACACGAATGCAGAAGACACATATGCATGCCACCCCCCCCATGGTCGACAAACCCGACCATGCACACATCCACAGTAAGTACGTTTACTATCACTAAAACAAAACTGTAATAGGTCTAATAACAAATACAGTATGTGTATAAGTAATCTGCCAGAAGTCATCATTTTTTATGGAAAATCACCACATTTTGGCATTTTCTTCGAGAATACCTTTGAATTATTTTAAATACCACTGTAGTACTTTGTTGTTAAGGTTATTGTGGTTAACAGTGTACCATGCTCTATTTTTATTCATTTATTCGGAAGCAGCCTGACATTTGAAGTGTGCAACAGAAAGTGTGCTATACTTCAGAAAGGCTAAGACCGTGTGAGGTGTGAAGTTGATAAGAATCTCTGCTTCCTCTCAGAGATTCCAAAGAGATAATTGTCAAACACAGGACAGAGGTATTGGACTTTTGCTGATATGGAAGAGATGAAGGAGGAAACCGAGAGAATCAAAGTATTCTCCAAAACACCCCCCAGCAGCTCTAGCAGTAATGAACCCCTGTGAAACAGAGATTGCTGAGGCATAAAATATGTGTTGCTATTTTTGGCGGCATATTTGGAAGATTTTTGAAAGGGTGCTATTTCTACGGATACATTCGGCCACCTTTCAGCAAGGCAATGCATTTAAAGCAGCCTTACCATCATACTTCATTAAACAATGTATCCATTGCAGCACAAGCTGTGAATAGCATAGATGAACATCAGATTTCCAGCACAGAAACACTCTAGAAATGAGTTGGGCAAAACCCCAACTACTCAAGGACATCAATCATACATGTGTAACATCAGAAACCGGCAGCTATCCACGTTTCCTAGGATGCAAGTACAAGTATACACAAAGGATTTGTGTTGTTGAAGTTCTTTGTCAGTTACATGCTAAGCAACAAGTTCGGTTCCCTCATGTACAGCTGTTCTATACGACACGAGGATGCTGATGGAAACCATTTATATAACTTAATCAAAATGTCTTTTGTCCTGTCCGCCATCACGTCTATTTGCGAACGTTGATTGTGTTTTATGGTCAAGTTTGCATGGTTTTTTTGTGAAAAGAAAACAGTTGCTTTTTTGGTGAAAAATGAGTTCCGATGGAGTCTGAATGCGTTTGTCTCTTGAAATTCCTTTTACTCTGACAACGGCGTCTGAGTAATGAACCAGACAATGATGGACAGAATCAAATGGCAACCATTCTGTCCTATCATTATAGATTTAATGGAAAGGTCTTATCTTTTAGTGCGTGTTAACAAAGATAAGACTTCTGTGTGTGTTTTTTGGCTCCGGGGATAAAACAAGAAGAAACACCCATATAACGGATGACACACCAATTATGTGTTGAACAAAACCGCTACCCACCCAGAATTTCCATCAGTGCTGTTTCGGCGACATGAGGGGCGGAAAGAGCCTAGCTTCGAGGGAATCCTTTTAATTTTCATTGCTACACCACTATTTATAATGTGTTAAAGGGATACTTCACCCAAAAATGAAAATTCTATCATCATTTCTTTGTTCTGATGAACACAGAGAAAGATATTTGGAAGAAAAAAATGATTTTGCCCCCCATTGACTACCATAGCAAGAAAAAATACACAAATAAGTTTCTGCACTTTCAGTACAATCTCATTCATAACTATTTTTCGAGGTGGCTCATTCATATGGATTATAAATCATAAAAAAACTTACGATTACTAGAAAAAAATGCAATAATGAAGCCCCACCCCTAACCCCCCCCTAAACCTAATGTAACAAGCTAGTTACTGCTTGTAATCCCGGCTGATACAAAGACTCATCACAACCACTCCATTCAACTGGGCTCATCAACCATCACATCTTCCAGAAAGGCAAGAAACCTGGGAGTGGTGATCGATGATCAGCTCAACTTCACAGATCAAGTTGCCAGCACTGCCCGGTCCTGTAGATTCATCCTCTACAATATTAGGAAAATTAGACCCTTCCTATCAGAGCATGCTACGAAAGTCCCAGTACAGGCTCTGGTCCTGTCCAGACTGGAGTACTGCAATGAGCTTCTGGGTGGACTTCCAGCTTGCACAACCAAACCTCTACATATGATCCAGAATGCTGCGGCAAGAGTTATTTTTAATGAACCGAAGAGAGCACACGTCACTCCTCTATTCATTAAGCTACATTGGCTCCCTATAGTCGCTCGCATCAAATTCAAGACTCTGCTCCTGGCCTACAAGATCACCACTGGTTCGGCACCCCCTTATCTTCACTCCCTAATGCAGACATATGTACCCCCCAGATCCCTACGTTCTGCAAACGAACGGCGTCTTGTGGTGCTATCCCATAAAGGTAAAAAATCTCTCTCGCGCACCTTCTCCGAATCTGTTCCACCTATGTGGAATGATCTGCCCGCTGCTATTAGATCTGCAGATTCTGTAGCCATCTTTAAGAAACGTCTGAAAACACATCTCTTCCGTCAACATCTGACTGATCTGTTCTGACTCTATTTTCTTCTCTACTCTTAAAAAAAAAAAAAATGAATGAATGAATGAATGAATGAATGGTTCTGTATACTGTGTTAGGCTATATGAGACCAGTCTTCCTTTTTGATTGCACTTATGCTTTTATTGTACTTATGCTGTCCCAATTGCTTCCATTGCCTACCCCACCTGTAAGTCGCTTTGGATGAAAGCGACTGCTAAATGTAATGTAAATGTGGCGCAAAATCAAATCTTGCTAAAATATACACATGAGATTGCATGGAAAATTAGCCACCCCATAAAGTAGTTACGTTTTTGTTGTAAGATTGTGTTGGTGGTTAAGTCAAGAGCAAACCTAATGGCATTAAGGCTTAGTGAGTGAGCTAGGGAATTTAATGTGCCGTCCTAAATTCAGAGCGAAGTCTGAAAGCACATACGCTCATCCGTGCGGTCAGGCTTATTTTTAAACAAAGGTACAAAAGTTTAAAGTTGGTCATATTTGAATCAGTGAATCAGGGCATGTAAAGTTGACCTGTAAACCTCTGATCTGTAAGTGCATGACTGGATGGTATTTCTAAGCTCACTTTAACAATTTTATGTATAGATGCTTTTGTGCATGCAGTTGGCAAATATATTTATGCGCACAGACCGAAAAGTAGTTTCTTTTCTTCATGCTCCCATTCTGTCATGCACTCACCCACCCCCTTTTCTGCAGATGTTGTGCTTTGCTTCATAGTTACAAGAAGATGAAAAAACACACATACCGGAAAATTACCAAATTTCCAAAGGTGTGTGGGAAACAATCCCACAACACTGTTGGAAAAAACTCAAATTCCAGCCACCCAATTAACTCCACATTAAGCTTATTTCACACTGTTCCCTCTCCATTTCCTTTAGTTTTGTTTGTTTACTTTTCAAGGTCTAATTCTGGCCCTTTCATGAGAAGACTGGAGACACGTACCTCTTTAACTTTCCAAAATGGCCTAAACCCAACAATCAAATGCTCAGATTGTCTCTCAGCCTCTTTCCTGTTCAACAATATAGTGGGCTCTTGACCTGTAAATTTCATTTGTGTGGATCCAAAACAATCGTTTGGCTTCATTCACCTTTAAGCTATCCTGGGAGGTTTGTGTCCATACTGAGAAGATGTTTCGTGCAGTGACTGGTAATGTTTCGTGTGAGATTCTGTATTGAGCTTTCTGAGGTGTCTGTAGTCTGTCCTTGCAGATAAGAGGCTCTTCAGACAGATTACTGCCGAGATGCCAGGCTCGAGAAGTGATTGAAGTATTAAGATCATGAGAATTTAGATGTTCAAGCCTGTCAGAGATAATTCTGTCCCACAAAATTTACAGTTCACGGTCACCAAACTGTAAAGTTCTCTAACACAAGTATTTTTGATAACACCATGCGAAATTATATTTGAGATGTGAGATGTGACCTCGATTTAGAGCCCAGAAGATTACTGCCGACGCCTCAGACACTTGAATAAGAATGAGTTTCTACCAGCAGAAGAAGGTCAGCCTTCAGGTCGTACTGGGGTGCGTTTCCCGAACAATGACAATACTGGCTGGTTAACCACCATAGTACGATGCGTTTCCCGAAACCGTAGGAACTCTGTCGGAGATCAATTGTTTGAACCAAGTTGATCCAGAAATCAAGTTGATGACGCCACACAAATGGAGAAGTAATGAAGTCAACTTATAAATACGTTCAGATCGAATTATTGTCAAATTCTTCTTGTAAATAACAGATTTAATTCATTTATAAGTGTCCTACGTCATACCGCCCAGGGATTATCCAGGGTCATAGAGATCGCAGGTCATGTGCATGAGCACTTTTCAAACAACAGCACTTTTATTTTCTTGACAAACTAAAAGATGTCAAATTGAATTTAATATTTTTTAAATGATGGATATGGAATGCACTGCGTGTTGCTTGCTTACTTTGAAAAAAGCTTGATGCATGTAAATAAACATGTCATCATAATAAGGAACGCTGTGTCTTAACACAGCTCTTACCTATAATTCCAAACAAGCAACTTTGCAATGTGGCTTGCGATTGATCATTGGAACGATGGTTTCGGGAAACACTAAATCGGTGAACTGTGCTGGCACGACGGAACTTGTGACCATAGTTGGCAAGCGATGCTTTTGGGAAACGCACCCCTGGATGGCTCTGTCCATTCATTTCTGTGAGGGTTGGCATATGTGAGTTTGTGGTTGTGGAGCTCTTTAGATGTGCACAGCTAATGAGATCATCAACCCAGTCCACTGCACAGACTCACTGGAGTCAAACTTCACCAGAGTGCCACAGTCTCACACAGCCTTCGGTGAACTGTGTTTTAATATACTTTAGTAGATGCTTTTTGTGCACATTTTTTAATGTTCACCGTTCGGAAGTTGCTATTTTATTTCATCTGAACAAAAAGCCTCAGACTACAAGGTGCTGAAACAGCCTAAGGTATCAACAGAAAAAAACGCCTCAGTATTTCAGCTTCATTATTAAGTTCTTATGAGATTTTGCTGGGGAAAATAAGCAGCTGTGTTGAAGAACAACACTGTATACAGGACAACGGCAATGCGGTGTCAATGGGTTTTTAGAGCAGGGGTGGGTATGCAAGAGAATTAATTTATTAAAGAAAGACTCTTCCTGAAACAACCTGGGGTTGAAGGAATAGTTCAACTGAAAATGAAAATTTGGTACGGTTGTTTTTGTTAACATAATGCATAAACATAAACAATACTTCTAAAACATTGCATTTGTTAATGTTCATTTGTTAATCAAACTGCAGTTGGGTTGTTTTGATTAAGTAATTATAACTCATAAAATACATCTAACTAACATGATAAAACAAAATAAACATGATAACATAAAAAACATGATTTTTTATTTAGAATAAAAAGTTTTTCAAATGTAAACATTAGTTAATACTCCATGAACTAACATGAATAGTTGTATTGACATAAGTAATATTAACAAAAATGAATAAATGCTGAAAAAACTATATTGCTCATTGCTGTAGTTTTTGTAAAAACCAGAGGTGTGTGTAAGAAAGGGGTCAATATTTTGAGCTTATTTTGTGAAATTTAAATGCATACGAGCACTAAAAGCACTACAAAAAAGTGTTATTATAGTTCCTGTTTCCTTTCTTCGTTCTTTTCTCATTCTTGTTCTGTGTCGTGCTTATTGTAAATCTCTCTCAACATAGGAAAGAAAAATCACCAGTCTGGCCTTTAAATAAATATAGTTTCTCTTAAAAACAATGGACATTATTTTAAGTCTCCTGTTTCTTTCTATTTTCTCACACAGAGGAAATCCCAGCAATGACCCAAATGTGATTACCAAGAAACCGAAATCTGCGATCTGAAACACTGCTCATCATGTTCTGCCAAAACCAAACATTTTCAGTTCGTTGTATACCAGCATAATTTTTATTTTGATGCTATTTTTAATATACGATTTTAAAGCAACAGCAAAAATAAACGTTACCACGCACAAATGCTTATGTCTCCAAACTAAACTTCAGATACAAAACCAAAAAGAATACCCTTGATTATTACATTAGCTAGCAAGTTAAAAGCATGTCCGTGCAGTATTATTTTGGGTTACCAGTACAAGAACAGTCACTTGGTTAAACTTACTCGACCCATTCAAAAAATTTAATTTAATTTTATAAAAGGGATATACACTCACCTAAAGGATTATTAGGAACACCATACTAATATTGTGTTTGACCACCTTTCGCCTTCAGAACTGCCTTAATTCTACGTTGCATTGATTCAACAAGGTGCTGAAAGCATTCTTTAGAAATGTTGTCCCATATTGATAGGATAGCATCTTGCAGTTAGTTTATGGAGATTTGTGGTATACACAAAGCTCCCGTTCCACCACATCCCATAGATGCTCTATTGGGTTGAGATCTGGTGACTGTGGGGGCCATTTTAGTACAGTGAACTCTTTTACATGTTCAAGAAACCAATTTGAAATGATTCGAGCTTTGTGACATGGTGCATTATCCTGCTGGAAATAGCCATCAGATGATGGGTACATGGTGGTCATAAAGGGATGGACATGGTCAGAAATGGTCAATGTTTAGGTAGGCCGTGGCATTTAAACGATGCCGAATTGGCACTTAGGGGCCTAAAGTGTGCCAAGAAAACATCCCCACACCATTACACCACCACCATAATTGCATTAATGAGAAATTGAACAGGTGTTCCTAATAATCCTTTAGGTGAGTGTACAATAAAATTCCACAAATTGTTTATTTCATACAATTATTATGCAATAACATAAATATTAATAACTTATCAATATAAATTAATATAAATAAAATATAAATAGTTTATATTTTAAAGTTTTTTATAAAGTATAAATAGTTACTAGCCAGTTACTGTGCGTCCGATGAAACTGTGGCCATTTCTCAATTCCAAGAACGCAAAGAACGGACTTGTTCTTGTGGAGACTGGTCTTGCGAGGCAGCCTCAGAAGAACGAACTTGGATGGAGGTAAGGTAAGGAGAAAGTTTTGAATACCGATTGTATATGTACTTTATGTCATTTAAACCAAAAGAAATTGTGAAATGCAGTTTTAAGTCTGCTGTGCTATTAAAGAAAAACTTCATATCTTTCTTTGGGTAACAAACTCATATTTAACTTACCAAACACCTCACTATATCACAGAGATCTATGACTGCTTGTTTTTAGTCAAACCCGCCACTCCCTTTCCTCTCAAATTCTTTCGAAGACTTTCTCTTCCTCTCTCTCTCTCTCTCTCCGACACACTTCACAAATGTTATTACTCTGGTTTGCGCTCTCTCACTGTCAAACAAAACCTCGTGTTTCCCTCTCTCTCTCTCTCTCCTCCTCTCTCTCTCTCCTCCTCTCTCTGTCCTCCTCCTCTCACGCTCTCTCGTGTGAAGCACAGTCGCTCTCCGCTGCTCAGTTCAACATGTTGGCTGGAGAATGCTGCGTGCGGCAGCGCTCTCCCTCCTGCCCTGGCGCGGGACCCGTCTGTCCCACCCGCCGCAGCTGAGCACTCTTCCAGAAGAGGACGAGCCAGAACGGCACTACCAGGAGGAAGAAGAGGAAGACGAAGGCTCGGCCGGAAGCGCCGGGGTCCGCTCGGACCCCATGTTCCAGCCGCAGAGAGCTTACCTGCTTGAGGGTCCAGAGGACATGGTGATGTCACCCGGGCGGCTGAAGTCTCCAGACTGGGTGTACGAGTCGTACTACCGCATGAGCCAGCAGCATCCCCTCATTGTGTTTCTGCTCCTAATTATCATGGGAGCGTGCCTGGCTCTGCTCATCGTGTTCTTTGCCTCTGGACTGGTGAGAGTCTGCTTGTTTCATCCACCTACTCTTTGTGTACTTTTATTTCTGGCGGTGGACTAGGATGCTTGTTTTATCATTCTGCATGTGTTGATCTCTCAGGGCAGTGGTTCTCAAACCGGTGTTTCGGGATGTCATGTTTTACATTGTTTATTAAGTTGATGGAATTTCAGTAAATGAGATGTATTGCGGTTGATGAACGATGTTTATTTGTGTTGTGAAGAAGTTGTTGCTGAATCGTGTACTCATGGTTTTCTAGTTTTGTTCATGTCAAACTGTCCATGTTCACAGATGCCATATAGAGGAACCTTTTTGGCTAAATGGTCCCATGAAGAACCTTTACCATCAGCAGAACCCTTAGGTTTCACGAAAGCTTCTTGAGACTATAAAATGTAACAAAGAAATGGCTCTTTTAAGAATAAACTGTTCTTAAAAATGGTTCCTTTATAGCATCCCTGTGAGAAACCTCATAAAAGTGTTAAGTCTAACTTGCCTCTATAAAGTGACAGATGCCGGGTTTTCACGTTTTTTTCATGTTTTTCTCCAGCGTTTTCTTCAGCTTGTAAAAATGATTAGCCTTTTTATTTTCTCACTTTTTATTATTTGTACTCATTGCATTTCTGTATTGCACAGCTTGTTTTTATGGTAAAAACAGGAATGGGGTTACAGCGTTTTGCTCTTGCGTGGACTGCAGCACTTTCCGTCTCTTTTTCTCTGTGTGGCAGATTGTGTGAATCTCAGTGGCGGGAGAGCCGTTTCTAAGAGCTGCACTTCTGCAACCTTCTCATTTACACCCGCTGTTTCACTCCTTCTCTCGTGCTCACTCTTTCTCTCTCACCAGATGCTCAGTTGTCTGTGTTTATGTGTAATGGGCTTTGGAGATTATGGCTGTTGATTCACTTGAACTGTGCGCTTAAATTATCACACGCTAAGTCATTTTTTGTTTCATGGTGCGCTGGGTTATATGGAAGAGGTCTTGGGCACTTAGCGTCGTGAATGTAGCAACATCACACAAAAGCAGTTTCAGACACTGTAGAATATCGTAAATAGCTGAAATAATAAATAACTATTACTGTAGATCAACTGCTAAAACAATGCGGTATCTGCAGAAAAGTCATGGTTTCCAATCCCAGTAATTTTGTATGAAAGCGATGTAAATGTGATTCATTTATTTGAAGAAAGAAAGTGTCAGATATTGAAATGGATTAGCGAGATAAAGTTCGTAATATTCAGGTGATTTTTTAATAGACTATGGATGTGACTTAAGCAATTACTTAATATGACTGTAAAGTGTAAACCATTCTTATAGTGCTACTAATTTATTCATATGAAGAACTTAAAAAAAACATACATGGGAGACTTTCTTTGATGTCTGCATCTACATCTTCAAGACGTACACTGAAAGAAAAATCCATAAAATACAGATTTTTTCTGTAAGGTGGAGAAACAGAAACATACTGTAAAATAAAAAATCCTGTAAGGTTACAAGATATAAGTATATATTTAAAATCTCTTTCCCCGTTTTTCTTTTAAATTACTTATCTTTTTCTGTAATTTTAAATTTTTTTACCGTATTTTAAAATTAAACTGTAAAAAGAAAAGAGATCTTGTTAAAAAAACTGACATTTCTGGGAACTAGATGCAGCTGTGGCATAAGAAATAAACTGTAAAATAAAATTAATTAATAAGTTCTTTTTAGTAATTTTACGTTTTTTTACCGTATTTAAAAAATACATAAAAAATATGTAAAAAACAGTAAAATACTGTTTTTTTACATTTTATGTGGAAAATCGTGGAAAAAATACGCTTTTATTACAGTGACGTTTTTTACTAAAACAGACGTTTTCCAGTGTTTAAAGCAGACATCTTACAGACGTCCCTGTTCTATATATATATATATATATATATATATATATATTTATATATATATATGTATATAAAAATTGTTATTTTTTCTTTTTACTTTTCTAACTGCCCAGAATGTATGTGAACAAAACAGAAAATGAAAATAAATGTTTGTGGTCACGCTCCTGTGGTTTGGCTGTGGGTATGTTGTTTTGAAGTGCCGAGGCTCTTATCTTTGAAACAGCAGCCTGCTCAAACAGAATGGCTACAAGGCCAAAAAATGTCACAAAACACAAACTTTGAGTTATCCTGGTTTTGCCGTCCGGCGTGCCTTTTTGTTTTATTTCAATTCCAACCCTTCTCGGTCTGGACAGGAAGTCCTGCCTAGTCCTTATCTTGTTTTTTCACAGCAAATCTTTTGAGCGAGTATGTTGCACTGCTCTGTCCAGAGAGATTCAAGATTAATGAGCTGCTGGTGGAATCCCGAGATAACATGTTTTTAAAACAAGAACAAAAGTTCACGTGATTAAAAAACACATTAGTTAGCTTGCAAGCAATAGTACTCTACATGCTTTATTTTTAAACAAATCTATTGATGTGAAAAAGCATCAGTTTCAGTATTTGTACAGAATTTAGAGCATGACACAAATATTCTGTATTGTATGACTTTGAATAGAGATGCACCGATGCATCTGATTACTCCGTAATATCTGTCGATTGTGATTTTTAAGATTTAATTAGTATTTCTTACAGCGGCCCTGCAACGATGTGTCATGCTTTCTGACTTCTTTACAATGTAAAACGTGCTGTCGCTTCATACTTAACATGGTCTACTTGTCAAAAAACAAGTTGACCTTATTAGGTAATATTTCTGTGCTTGATATACTCCCCAAGCGCTTGTACAGGTTTCGGAACGTTTTTTTCGAAAATATAAAACTGTTTCGTAACAACCATTCCTAGTCCCTTATTGGACAATTCTCCCGGAATAGAGCAGGAGAAGGGGCATGCGCAGACGTCACTTTCACTAGTAAGCAGGAGAGAGAGCATTAGTTCAAGAAGTTCAGGTGTTTGTTTGTTCACTACATTTGGGTGATGAATGTTATATAAACTGTGGATATAACGCTGGATTTAGAGATCATTTGAAACTGATATTTGGAGCCGTCCCAGCGCTAAAAGATGCTGGACATGAAAGGCATGCGCGAGTGAAACTGATTTCTGCGTTTTGTTGACAATTTACGCGCTTTGGTTGAGTCTACCCCCCCCCCCACGCGCCGTATGTTTTCGGAAATAATTGTAAAGTTGTGTCTATCTTTTATAAATGTGATCCAACTAAATACTCTTCGAAGATACGAAGTATGCAATACTACTCTATAGGTACTCAAGATTAATATGAGATTCTGTTAATATTTTTCTGTCCTCTTTTGACTGACAGGATATATCTTCCTTGATCATTGTCTGTTTTTAAACTGTCGCCCGATAGCCGTTAGTGTCTAATATCACCACGTGTATTTGACACCAAAACTTGATTTAGTTTTTATACTGTAATGTACATGTATCATCAAAGTGCATCCATCTTAGTATTGACTATTTGGCCAAAAGCCACAGAACTAAACCCCAACAGAGCTTTAGTTACAAAAAAACATTTATCATCAACAACATATTTTTCCATTCAGCCCACCATTGAAAGCATTGCTAAGCGTTTTTTGGGGGGGATCATTAGCAGGAGAGATGCACTGTTAGCAAAAATTTGTCAAATTTTTTTTCCTGTTAAATAACAGGATATTTGGATAATATATAAAGAGTGTTTTTTCTTGTAAATTTGCTGTCTTTTTCTGTAATTTGAACGTATTTAAAAAAATAAAAATAATAATATTCTGAATTTTTCTTTTTTTATTATTACTTGGAAAATTTGAAAAAAAAACGAAATTATGTTTTTTTACAATGTGGCTGTGGTAAATCAGTTAAGCAAATAAAGCTGTGCACTCAACTACACACTTCACAGCATCTTTATAAATGTATCTTGACCTTTGCTTGGCTGAGTTAGGTAGAGAGTTAAAGATCCAGTTCCCTGCGATCCCATTTTTCAACCTTTAGTTAGTGTTTTATACTTACTTCATAAACAATACCTTCAAAATGATAAAGCTCAAAGTTCAGTGCGAGATATTGTCTTTAACAGAATTCTCTTTTCAAGGACCACAGAGAACGGCTGGAATCGGACTACAGCCCTCTTTTTCCCGAGTCCATGATGTCACTATTCCGAGTGCTTTTAATTACCTCCGCCCAAAGGAATACGCCAAAAAACTATCAGTTTAGCAGACCTCTGTTACACTTCGAAGGATCCGCATGTTTTTAACTGATAAAGTGAAGTTGACGCAATTGTCACTGTTTATTGCCAAAAGTTTATGAATATACGTGGACTGAGATGGGCACCGACCAATCACAACAGCCTGAGAAGTGGAAGCTCACTGATATGGTATGGGTGGGGCATCTTCACACACCCTCTAAGCGGGGAACCAATTACGACAGACCTGGTCAGCTTTACCAATCAGAGCGTTTCTGAAGGAGAGACTTTATATAGACCGAAAGATATCCAGTCGTTTTGTGAGAAGAGGGACAGAGGTGAACAATAGACTTAAAATATGTGAAATATAAAGCATTTTTTTTCAATTAGAAACATGAACATCCACTTTTAAACACGCAAAAAACTAAATCAAAGCCTCAAAAACAGCAAAAGACTGGCTCCTTTAATAAAAATGCATGGCTATAACACTACAACATTAGTGTTAAATGAACACATCATTTATACCTGCGCTTCAGCTTGAAGAGCACACATTATTTTAAAAATATTTTAATTGTGAGGAAAACAACATCTCAGGTCATTTTTGTGTGTTACAGTCAATACGTAAAAACAGCTTAAGATTTTCAAAATGAGTATGTAAGGGAAATTGCACCAATCATGTTCCTTTCTGAAAGGGGCAGTTCACCCAAAAATGAACATTTGTTTATTATTTTACTCATCCTCATGTCATTTCAAACCTGTATAACTTTCTTTCTCCTGCAGAACACAAAAGAAGATATTTTGAAGAATGTTGGTAGCCAAACAATACTGGGTCCCATTGAAATTTCTCAAAAAGTCATATACAGGTCTTGAACCATAATGGTTAATAAATGATGACAGAATTTTATATTTAACTATTCAAGGGATAAACTGTACATGAATAAAGCTACATGAATGTCATTGCATTAGGACCAAGTAGTGTCTGCAATTGTTGATGCTACACCTTTAAGTTTTAGGTCATTTTTAGAAAATGTGTTATTTCCTCCTGGCAAATTCATATTAACACGTTGAAAATTGTGGTTATAATATCATGGTAACCATAAGTGTAGTTCATCACATTACCTACACACCATTAACATTTGACCAGCATTGTTGCTTAAAATTAACCACTTGATCGTATGTTTAATTATCAGTAGAACCTTATTTTACAGTCCTGTTCTATGGGGAAATACCATTTCATTACTTTGTAATTATTAGGTACCAAACTTGAACCTATCTCTAACACTTAATAGGGGCATTTTGTTGAGTAAGTACACTGTAAGTGCATGTACAGTAAAATAAAGTGCAAGCTAATTTAATTCAGTAATGCAACATTCATACTTTGCATGGCACAGGTGTCGAAATACAAAACTGTGTGCTTCTATTTAAAAGCTGGTTAGGTATGCATACAGAACTGATGAGCAAGCAGCAGTAAATCCTTGTTAGAAGAGATAGCGTCCACTCAACACAAAAACTAATCTCCATGAAAATGCAGGACCTATCGATACAGCAGTGGACAATTACAGCTGTAAATTGTATAAATACATTACAAAACCACATTTGTTAATACTGTCATCCTGTGCAGAAACAACACAAAGTGTGCTTCTGTTAATGAGTAAAAAATGCATGAGTTTGTGGCCAGGATGTAAGTTTGCATTGTGCTGACAATAAGTTGCATGTTTCTTGTCACATCAGCAAGTCTACAGTGCTGGCTGCAAAAACCAAAGAAAACAGAGTTACATAAAACTCAATCCCTTAACTCGCATCAGACTGAGATGTTCGGTGGAAGGGATGGGAAGTGGCTGTGGAACGGATACAGCTGTAACAAAGCACACCCGTGTGAGTGGCTCGCTCCCATTGTGACTTCTGCGAAATGGACTTAAATGGACTTAAATGTACAATCAGTCGCTGTGTGTGTATGCGTGAGAGTCAGTACAATATTTAGACTTTGATGTCGGATTGCCGCACATTGAGACTATCTAGAAAATTCTAGAGTGTTTCCTCTATAGTATAGTGCTTTCCTTAGCAACAGCAAACACCAGGAGAGCGCAAGCAAACTTGTGTATACAAGTTCACACAAAATATGAACGGCCCCTAAAAACACCTTGGTGGATCTTTACTGAGACGCAAACCACTGTGTACTGTGTATAAAAAGCCATGATTGAAAAACGACCTGTATAACAGTCATCCTCAATTGGCGGACCGCTGGCCTAAAACCAGACCTTTGCTTCGTTCTGTAGCGATGCTTGTGTGTTAACTCGTTACGAACATTAGCCATTTAACCAATCAGCTGCTACTTGCTAGCGTATATAAACCAGGTGGTGATGACTCTGGGGCGTGCGTGGTGGTCGAAACCCGCCCCCTTTATGCCCTGATAGGGACTACTGAGGTATGTGTTTGGAGCCGTTTAGTTTAGTTTAGTTTAGTTTAGTTTAGTTTAGTTTAGTTTAGTTTAGTTTAGTTTAGTTTAGTTTAGTTTAGTTTAGTTTAGTTTAGTTTAGTTTAGTTTAGCTTAGTTTAGCTTAGCTTAGTTTAGCTTAGTTTAGCTACCTTTTTTTGTTGGGTCATTTATTCACTTTTGGTGTGTCGCTGGGCGACTTGTGTTTTACACGACAACAGCACTCACAGTGGTGTCTCTTTAAGAGCCACAAAACACTAAATAACATTTATTCAGATGTTAACAGAGTCGGTTGTGTTGCACATAATAGAAAATAACATTAGCAACTGTACGTTTTTACATTAGAGCAAACAAGTTCATTTAGAGCTTTTTTGCGCTATTTTTGCCTTCCTGGTTTAAAATCCTCATCTGGCCAAATCAAAGGATGTGACGTGGCGATGTGCGATAGTACATTGATGACGTGTTGGTGTCTCATAATTATTCATGAGACTGTGTTTTCTTAACCAATGAGAAGACATTTCTCCTAATTATACCCTTCAGAGAGAGGCGTTCATGTCACATGATAATAAGCTGATGGATAACGTATTAAAGTGCATTTTTATGTGAAATACACTATATATATATATATATATATATATATATTTATTTGGGAGAAAGGCTTCTCCACTGAAAGTGATAAATACATGACATTTGAAATTGTGGCACACAGAAACAGGCACGGATTGCAATTTGGAGCTCTCCGACTTCCGACACCGACGAAAGGGGTTTTCCGACCGATGGCAAACAAATGGTTGGTAACCCTGTGACAAATGATAGTTGCTTTGTTAGAACCCCCTTCTCCCATGCCGTACCGATCACCGGATTGTAGCCCGCTCGTTATGGATGCGATTAAGGCCGGAAAAGAAGCAAACTGTTCTACTCAAAAAAGCTTTTAGAAATGAAGACATTTGAACTTCTGGACTCGCTCATGAAGGCTGTCTGTTTCAGTCTTATTTGAGGACCATTCCATCAAATGCGGTAACTGTCATATTTTAACCAGAACAGTTATGCTTGCATTTTGTTAAAAAAAATTACTATAGACTATATACAACAGGTATGTCAAATATATTTTAAGAGAAGGATCATTTCTCTCGTGCCCCGCCCACCCCCACACTCTTCCTCTTACAGCATTCACGCCCATTTTACTTGCATTTTCCAAAAAGACAGAGGGGTAGAATGTAGCTGAAAAGGGGGGGAGTTCCTGACCCTTTATAGCATTCGTTTATGCAGTATTGCCGGTCTAATGAGTGTGCCGTTGGGTTGAGACGCACTGTTATTAAAACCGACACTTCTAAACCAAATTATTCACACTTGCATATAACTTGTGGGACACAAATTTCTGTCATAATTCTGACTTTCTTCAGTGAAACACAAAAAAAGATATTTTGAGAAATGTGTCCATACATTGAAAGTCAATGGGGCCAATGTTGTTTGTTTACCAACGTTCTTCAAAATATCTTCTTTTGTGTCATATTTGGGTGAACTATCCCTTTAACAGCAAATTCTACTGGAAAAATCAAATACCTACAGTAGATTATAGGGACCTGGGTCAGGTCTAGGGACCAAAACATAATAGAGACTTGGTTGACTTTAATTACACGGGCAAGCACCTCTAACATTTTCCCCAGTCAAATAGTCTAGTGTTAATCTAGAAAAAGGTGCATGTGCGCTCCATCTGGGTTTGATGGGAAGCGAGAGGGTGTGTTCCCCACCGGTTCATTGAAATTCAAACTGTGTGCCAGTGTTTCCTTGAATTTGTAGTACTCCCTGGGGTGTCTCTGTAATGCCTGGTGACTCATACAATGGTACAGGCATTATATTACTCTGACTTTGCTCCCTCAACTCTCTCATCATTCAGAATACACACAGACACATACAGGCATCAAAAACAAAGATGCCTCAGCTCACTACATCATCCAGCACACCTCAAATAAAAAACTGCTAACTTAAAGGAATAGTGCAAACAAAATGAAAATATTTACTTGTCATTTCAGATCAACACAGTATACTTTATTTCATCCGTGGGACGAAGCACAATATATGACAAATATTCTGAACACTTCTGTCTGTATAATATAAATGGATGTTTTAAAAGAGTATTAAAATCTTGTCCACTAAACACTGGGGACAAATGGTGTTGACGCACCATGTAACACTCAATTTTAGAGCTTCTAAGAAGGAAACCATTGTAAATAATGACTTTCAGTCTGTTCAACGCACAAAGCTGCAGTAATGCAATGTAGTTAACTGAAGCTTCAATTTATTCCTTTACATAAACTGCAAAGCTATGACCTATGATGTTATTGATGACCGATGAAGGCAGTCTTTGTTCACTGAAAACCACGATAAAAACCATTGGGGCGTGTGTCATCTTCAATCAAATCTGCATAAATAATTACTCAAATTCTTTGTTCTGACTGTATTATTGTTGCAGCCCTGTGTGTTTCTATCTGTTAGCATTACTGTAAGCTTACTGTTTTTGATTAAAGATTACAAGTCTCAAGGGTCTCAAGTGTGATTTTAATACAGCAAAGAGTTGTTTTGTATTTTTATTTGAATTGTATTTTGAAATTGTTTTATGTTATATAATATTTAGCTTGTGCCTTAATATTGTTGTAGATGGAATGGTTTTAATGACAAATTATTTTTACGAGCTGAAAGGTTTTAAAAAATTGCTGAAAAAATTACGAAAATAATATTTGCAATAAACAAAAAAATGCTTTCATACCGTTTTCATATCATAGACATTACAGCTTTACATTGGTTTTCACTGCTGTCCCACATTTCCCCATCAAACTTACTACCTAACCCACATTTAATTCGCCCGGTGGCCATGCCCAAATTCATACCCTAAAATGAAGTTTGGACTTATTAGGGTTAATTTACTAAACAGCAATCCAGTTTAAGCAGGCTGTCATTCTTCCCAGTAAACAGTCCCAGTTCCAGTTACAAAAGCCAAATTGCGGTAGTCTGCTGCCTCCTCCACAACCAGTACTCACAAGCGGCCTGCGAGCAGAATAATTGTTTTATGCAAATAGTGTTCAGAACTAATTATTTGGGCATGTTTGTGCTGATACTTCATTTGCATAACTCCTTTATTGAATGTTGTTTAAAATAACACGCATAATTGACTATCAGCAGCCACCGTAAATTCCCCAAGGAAAAATACTACGACAACATTATACAAAAATGTATGTATAAGAGAATGAGATTTTGGTTGGCAACTATACAGCAGTAGACTGTATACAGGTCTGACATTCTTAGAAGTTGAAGTCACAGAGCCAGTCTTTGACTACTTGTGTCTTCCCATAGAAAACAATTCGCAATGAAAGCGCATGTCTCTCTTGTTTAAAAGTAGGTTAAGTCATAGATCAATCCCTGCCGTTCATTTCCTGAATGCGCATAATGTTTTATACATGTCAATAATCTTGTAAATGCCTCAATGAATAACCCCTGAACCTTTTCTTATGTTGCTACAGGACATGGAGGACCACATGGCCTTCATCATCACTGTGCCCACGACCCTGGCCATTTTCTTCACCATCTTCATCCTTGTGTGCATTGAGTCCGTATTCAAAAAGCTTCTTCGCCTCTTTTCCCTGCTTATCTGGGGCTGTCTGGTTGCCATGGGTTACCTCTTCATGTTCTACGGCGGGATCATCTGTCCGTGGGACCAGGTGAGACTTGAGTGACAGCACGTTTTAATAGCTCTCAGTATCTGTCGGTTTCAAACGTATCTTTAACTGTACCCTTGCACGCAGAATCAAAAGTGTTTGCCATGCACAAAACGTGACGTGCGTCAGAACCGCATGCACGCAGGGAAATTGCTTGGATGGAAAGCGCTATCAGCGGCAATGAAAACCCGGCACAATCATGCAGATAGTCAGCGCGCGGTGTCATTTTCCCTCAGTCATTTGCACAGCAATTCATGAATTTTAGCGCGCGAGCTGTTCAGCGCACTGAATCATTCATTAGTTCATTGAACCCCACTTAACACATGAGTCTGGGTAACGGCAGCGGCGTGGCTTCGACACAAATGCACGTCTTGCCGTAATTATGACAATTTAGGCTATTTTTGTCCACCTCTGTAATCGTGAATCAGGTATTAAACAGGCTTGCACGGCTTAGACACGTTTTCTTTTTTGATGTGATGGGTAGAGGGAAGGTGCAATCAACCAATCCGCCACCAACGGCCTGGCAAAAACATTGGTGATCCAGTCGTCTTTTATAAACAGCTCTTGAGCTTTGATATTACGCCGGCTGTTGGAGAAAACATGAGGCATTAGGTGCAGGAGCAAATGTAGCTCACCGTGAGTCATCTAAGCGGCTTGCTTGGCATGACTTAATAGCTTAATAACTCGGATGGGCTCGGTGATATTCATACGTGACACGGAGCGTCTCTGGATCAAAGGACGGTGACACTTTTCCAAGAGTTGCATCTGTGTAGGCTGTGTGTCAACCAAAAACATGACATTTATTTCTAGCGTTCAGCCATAAATATGCCCACCGCCACGCTGCCCCGGAGATCCGTCGCCATCAACAGTGAGGTTACAGGGACCATATTGATAAGTGACCGGAAGATCAGAAGTCATAGTCACGTGTATTATGACTCACTGTCTTGCTAAAAAGGACCAACTAAGACAGAGCTGGTTTATTCTAAATGGCTGGGAAATGTCTGTAATGCTGTCCTGGTCACCTGCAAAGCCCAGCCTATCATCTCTGATAGCACACATACAGATGCTGGGAGAAATCCATTTTGATAGTTTTCATGAAAATGACATTTTTTTACCTAGACCCATACATTTTGTTAATATTCAATTTATCCTGTTAAAATGGTCTGTTGGCTAAACAACAATCTTAAACAAAGATTGTTAAATGAAACAACAATATTGTCGATTATAAATTCAAAGTTAATTTTTATTTTTTTCAAAACGCTACAAATCCATCCTTTTTCTCAAAAAAAATGTTGGTTTATTTCTTTTTAAAAACAAATAAACAAGAGAACATGCAACATATGACATCAGGGACTATAAATTACTATAAATTAATATAAATCAAATAAATGCAAATGCATGAAATAAATAACAGCCAAATCAAATAAATAGTAACAAACTAAATAGTAAAATAATAAATATTTTCATTTCATGTTTCAATATTTTCCACCACATACAACAAATAATTTAAAAATAACACGCATACAAATACCACTAACAAGCGAATTTTGATTGGTCGAGAGGACAAATCGCAATTAGGCTAAAAACAGGTTCGGCACTTATAGCGTTTTGGAAAGAATCTGCATCTTGCAGAACATTTTAAACCAGGAAATGTAGCGATTTGGCATGAAACATTGATGGAGCAGTGAATAGATTTAGTAAACAGCAAAATGGCATGACAAACTCATTTTTTTTAATTGGCGTTTAATGCGTTTTGGAAAAGAGCTCTTCATTTGATGTCTGCGAGACGCATTTTTTTGTTGTTTGCTCATCTGCAATACCGCTGTGTGACGTCTCCTGTCAGAAGTCATATAGATCATTTAGAGTGTATGTACAACTGCCTTTACACATATTAGATTACACATAGTCAGAAACAAAATGTATAGTACAATGCAATGTGAGTCACTTTGGAAAAAAGCGTCTGACAAATATGTTAATGCGAATGTAGAAAAATCGTTCTAGCGTTCACATCACAACTATGATGCTTGAAGATTTAGAAAACGATATCATGAGAATCACTTTCATAGTGTTTTATTTTCCAGCAAGGTACTTTTGAATAGCTCTCAATGTCATCAGTTGATCGGTAACATGGCCACTCTTCATCTGTCCACACTGCGTGAAAAACCGACTCGCATGCGTGTGCATACCGCACAACTGTTTAAACTTGTATGTGCATATATTCGGCATGACTGAATGGTCATGTGACGACCCTTTTAGATAGTGAAGTGTAGATAGGGCAGATTTTAAAACAAAACTAATTGGTGTCTTACGACTGAAATAGCTGTCTGGAAGCGTTACAAATATGCCCGCCAAGTGGGATGACCTCCCATATGGGACTTGAGCTCTAGAGGGGGCCAGAAATTTGATGAATTCAAATAAGCTAATAGGATTTCATGTGACATAAAAGTTGATTTCGGTCTTTTTGAATAAACTACAGTTTAATTAGGACTCAAAGTACTGCAGAAAAGTACTAATTAGAAAGTTTCTGGATGTTTCTGGATGTGCATGAAGTGATCGTATTAACGGGAACGAACGGAGCAGTAACGTCAACACAAACCCAGAGAGGGCCTATTAATCTGCAGTTTTTAACCGAATACTACACGCTACGCTACTCTGAAATCCAAGTGCGGTGTTCTTTACAATTACAAATCTGACAACTCTTGCTATGCTGTCACTTTGCTTGAGGCCTAATAAGCTGTACTTTCAGTCACTTTGAAACACTCGTAAGGAAGATCTATAGAGTCCTTGGCATTGTCACAAACATGGATCAAGGTACTGGTGGAGATGAAAGGCCCTCACTGTTCCGCTATAGTGCAGACATCATTAATCCACAGCAGCGGTTCTCCATTGGAATCGGCCGTGAAAGTCAGTGGCCTTTGTGTGTTGTACAGAAGAGAGAACATAATTGAGCCTCCGAGCCGGCAGAGGAACAAAAGGCAAGACCTTACTCACCGTACGCCAATCAGCCTTAGGGCAAATAGGCCCCTGAAAAACTCATAGCCCTCCGGGTCAGTGCTAGCAGAGATCACCATTTAATGCCTTTTGAAGGGCGCGTAAGTGCAATGGGGAACAAATGAAGTGGAGAGAGTGAAGGGGCGGTTCAAATAAATAAAGACTCAGAGTCGATCATCTTTTATACTTTAAGGACAGGGCAAGAAAGGTGGATGCCTCTTTGTGTCCGTCACTGAGACACGGTGTGGTGTAGTCCGTAATGTTTCCTTATAAATGGTTTAGATATTAATTTATTTATGGTTTGCCTTGAAAATAATCATCTTTATTCTTTTGACAAAGTTGAACAGTTTAATCTGATGAAGGTGTTGTAAACATAAACTACGGATGTGCGGTAAGAAAGTTCCATGATGTCGCACCTTTAAATGTGATGTCAGAAATGTCAAAACCATTTTTAACGGAGTGTCTATTTACAGTGAGTACAAATGTTGGCAGAGACTATTTACACTTACTCCGCTCACCAATATGTGATTGGAATAGTGTAAAAATGACACAATGAGTCTAGTGGCGAAAGGTGTAATGAAATGTCTGTATAGTGACACACAAATACATACAGACATTACTCAACATGTTTTAACTTTTGTTTGGTGTTCATGCTTTTGTAACTTATCTACCCACGGCATTATACAGTTTTAAATTAACATAAAATGTATATTTGTGTAAAAATACTTTACAAATGTTTTAGTAGGAAATATTACTGAAAAAGAAAAATCAATCAGTTTTATATAAAATAAAATGTCTGATGTAAAAAAAATCGTAATTAATTTTTTGGGTAAAAAAAACATTGCACAAAACAAACAAAAGACAGGTGTTAAGAGAACCAAAACGACATAAATAAAAACTAGTAGAATTCAATTATGCTTATTCTAGTTCGGTTTCCTGTTCTTTATTTAAGGGATAATCCACGGTTTTCTGTGCATTCAAGGATTTTAATGCACGATGTGAAGGCAAAGAACCACACGACCCCAAGGTCTGTTGTAATGCACACCTTCCAGCCAATCAGAATCGAATATTCAAACAGACCATGGTATAAAATTACATATATATTTATATATATTAAATTAGAGTAATTTTTTATCAGAGAGGTGAATTTTTTTTGTCAGTTAATTTCAAATGTTGATCAAACTCACTAGAACTTCCCATGCTTTAAACGGTTTTAATGCACACTGTCCAGCCAATCAGAATCGAGTATTCAAACAGACCATGGCATAGGATTAAATATTATGTATTATGCTTTATGATTTACATGCTCCGAAGAATACTATATATATTTTTGCATTATACTCAGAAAGCCAATTTCCTCACATAAGTTCTGTTTCCTGTTATTTTTACAAGTAGTAGGTCATGGGCACACACCGAACACAAATGACACCATTTCCTGAGACTGGCCCAATTTATAACAGCCTGAGACACAACACACACCCATATCTCAAATATACTACCATACTCCATTTCCAAAAGCAGAGCAGACTGGTTAACTGGACATTAAGATCCCAGTAGAGCACATAATCTTATTCATTATGAAAAAGGGAACCTGTTAAGTGAGCTTTATTTATCTAATACCAATGGTTGCCTAGGCAACCCTTGTGCTTTACAATATGTTAAGGATTTCTAATACCAGTAACATGCCAGACAATATAAAGAGCAATATTATACTGACGTCATAAAAAATGATCACCTGGATATAAAGAGGTACATTTTTTTGCATCGACAGGATGCTTTTTATTGTGTAACATTTGTATGTCTAGCCATTCAAAGATCCTGTTATAGATCGCATTCCGCATTACTGAATGGTAAGACTCTTGAGCGCCACATTAATTATGAACAACGTTTTTTAATTAGACTTGTTAATATTTCAAAATACTTCCAAATTGGATTAATGCTACGTTATGGAAAGAAATAAAGAGACCACTCCAAATTAGCCTTTAATATGCATTACTACATGTATGGTGGTCATTTCATTTCAGTGTCAAATAAAAGCTTTTTTTGTTTGGGGTTTTGGGAGAATTGTTATTGGTAGACCTAGTTCACAGAGTTATATAAAAATGATTATTTTATTTAAACATATCTAATAGTTTATTCAGAAATATCTCTAGAGTTGTTTCTTAATTCTTTGAGAACTGTATTTCTACAGACTACACATATTTTAACTTTTGTTTGGTGTTCATGTTTATGTTACTTATTTGCTTATTGGATCCATAGCATTATGCAGTTTTGAAATTAAGATACAATTTATATTTGTGTAAAAATACTTTACAAAGTTTACTTTATTATAATTACAAGCAACATAGACAACATATATGCATGGTTAATATTGGTCATTTACCTCATTTATTTTTGTAAAAAAAATACTACAAAAAGTAGTAAAAAGTCCTGAAAAAAGGAAAATCAATCATAAATAAAATGTCTGACGTAGAAAACATTGTATACACACCACCAAAAGATACCAAGACGTTATTTTAAATCAAACAAGAACTAGTAAAATTCAACTTTGCTTATTCTATTTCTTGTACTTTATGTAATGCTGTAATGTTGTAATGTTTCAAATTTAATATAAAGATCTAAAACATCAATTTGTTAGGGTTTTATTTTCTGCAAATAAATGCAAATAAAAGTGTTTGTTTGGGTTTTGGGAGGATTGTTTGTAGTAGACCTGGTTCATAGACTTTATTTAAACATGCCTAATGGTTAATAAAGAAAAATATATATAGATTTTTTGGGGGATAGTTAAGAGGGCAACATTTTTTAAATATCCTTGCTGTCCTTTCGAAACCTCTGATGATTAAATTTACTATTTCAAGGAAATGAAAAATATTGTTTCTTTTTATATGATTCAATACTAGTTAAAGTCGACAAGCACTTGTTAATACTTTGTATTGCATATATATTCCCAAAACCTATGGAACAAATATAAAGTGTGACAAATAATGATTTATTTGCTAAACAAACCACAGAATATGGAGATTCCAAATATTTTACTTGAAGTATTGTATTATTTGGTCATGCCACTAGTTATTGTAAAAAGGTATAGTCTGAGATAGTTTTCAGTGACAAAAAAATGTGTAATAATTTGTCAACAATAATTAAGTTATTGATAGTTAGTTATAGCTAATTGAGTAAAAATGTGTTGCTACGTTTTTACACCCCTGCTTGCTTTTTTTTACGAAACTCTCATTGATAGCCAGTTCTCTGTCAGTGTTCTCATATCCTCTTGTTTAGTTCTCAGATATAATGGTTCTGCTGGCACCATCAGTGTCAGGATTTACTGGGCGCCTGTGGCTGGACGACAACAGAATGTTTGGGATTCTGCAAGTGTAATAACTGGTCTGGTGCAGGATAAGAGCACTGCATTGAACTTCAAATCTTAATCCTGCTCACAGATAAACCAGAACCTCAAGCAGACGTGAAACTGAAAAGCAATCGGTTCATAAAACAGATTAAACATTTAACCTTGCCAATTCTTGTAGTAGACGTCCAGCTCTTCATAATTTTCACATCCAACACAAAACTATTAGTCAAGGTCAAGACAATTTTCAATTCAGTGTAATCCAGCGAATTTAATGCTGTAATACAATGCAGTATTACCCGAATTTTACATGTGACCATATGTGTTTTTGTACATGTGATTTCTTTATTATACTATGAAGAACTAAATTAATGTTTACTGCGTTTAATTAACAATAAAAATAATCATTATTTTAATTCATAAATAAATTATATATGCAAGAGGTCTAAAAAGTCATTTAAAAATTGTATCATGCAATAATATCATTAAATCAGCTTTAGTGTCTATTCTAAAATGATTTTTTATTTGAAAGAATTTATCAAACGATTAGTCAACAAAAGTTACCAAAACATGACAGTATCTAAAAAAAAGAGTATGCATAAAATCAAAAATTGTTTTACTCAATATTATTGCATGTACTTTAACCGCTGAATATCAACGTAAATTTCTGCTTTGCATTTTAGAACACTCAGTTTTTATATCACATTTAAATGAGAGTACAAATAAAAAAGAACATTTTATATTACGTACTCAATCAAAGTTGCAAAGACCAACCATTTGTACCATTTCTATGTGAGCATGGATGGCAAACAAACAGACTTCTTTAAAAAACGAAACAAAAATAAGAATGCTCTGCTCGCCTCTAATCTTCTTCTGCACCTCTACTCTATAGAGTTGAAGTAGCGATCGATAAGACTGAAGACACATTTTGTGTTAATGAAATCACTGGTCTGCAGTCTGTTTTTGTTTTTGGCATTGTGTGTGTGGTCTTTGAGGGTGACCAAGCCAGAAATCCATTAGGCTGCCATCCAGTGCCCTGCCTGCCATTCCAATAGCGCTAGATGCAAAGACAAAACAAAACAACACTCATAAAAAAACTCAAGTTTTGGAATATTCATGAGTACTTTTATGCTTTAAAAACCTGATAAAATATGCTGCTTTGACACTAAAGTCAAGAGCCATAGATCATGGGAAACAGGATTTCTGTTGTTTTAATGTTCAAAGAGGTCAGACAGGAAAAAATAAATAGTTCTCAAAAAACTAGTTAAGAAAACAAACAAAAAAGTCTACCTGACGCAGTAAGATTTTTGAGTTGTCTTAGTGATTGTTTTTATGTTTAGCCAACTAAAATTTGTTCACTTATGTAATGCCGAATTATATATTTTGCTAACTAAGTTGGCAAGTTCGCACAATAAGTTCAACAATTTTTTTACTCATTATTATATACATCCTCAACTTATGTAGCGCTGATGCGTGACTTAAGTCTTAAAGTGCAAGTGCTTATGTATATTTTTGGTAAGGTTGGTGCCCCTGAAGTATTGGTGGTCAGTCCATGGGCACTCGCCAAATTGCCAATATGGTTAATGCGACCCACAGTGTGACCTATGTAGATAGAATAGCTTTATTAGTATTTATATACCTCTGAGCACATAGTTATGCATATTACATTGCATTTCTGTAAATAGATCCTCCAAAAAACTAAAATGTAAAACTTTGCTGTAGTTTTGTAGCAGGTATGCCAGTTACTGTAGATTTAATTACGACTTAATCTTACTTTCCTATTAGTACACTGTAAAGAATTTCTGTAGAAATTACAGTATTACTGTCAGCAGTTTGCCAGTAGGCAGCAATACTGTAGATCTACATTTATGTTATATACTGACAAAAGTTTGTTCAGAGATAAATGATAATAACAAGTCTTTATCCTTAAATCAGAAACAAATTATAAACGACAGCCTCATGCAAAGCGTGCTGGTAACCACAGTTTGAAAAAAAAACAGAAAAAGATTTCTGGTTCCAAGGATGCTTTGCATGAGGCTATTATTTTATAGTTTTTTTCTATATGTTAATGTTTAATTTTAATTTATCTACAGTATGGCAACTAGCTGCATAACTACAGCATTTTTTTTTACAGTGTATTGTTGATAAGACTTTACTTAAAGCCTTTAGGTATAATGCATTTTTAAGGGTTCTTAAATGATATGATGCATTATAATTGTTCATAATGTGTGTTGTAATACATTAAATGTTGTTGAAAAGAATTATAACCAAAATAAATATGCAAAGTGTAAGAATTGAATTGATGTGTTGAAGTGTTATAAACTGTAGTTACAATTATATGAGTAAGTTGCATTACAAGGCGTAATTAATACATTTATAATACTTTTACAATGCATTTATACATATATTCTTTAAGTAAAGTGTAACGGTATTGTTTACAATCGAAAATTAAAACACTTTTGAGATTCATAATAAGCAAGAAGAGACTAGTCTACTGGCATTTGCACAACACCACTGCAAAAATTACATTCTTCAAAAAAAGTATTTTTGTTTTGTTTTCTAGTTAAAATATTTGAAACTTCCTAAAGATACAGCCTGTATTTTGTTTGCAGTAAAATATCCAAAAACCACTAGGCTAGTGAAATATATTTTGTTCATTTTCGTTATGGAGCATAAATATTCTTTACAGTTTGCAGCTGATTCGGACAACAAAGACATCTTTACTAGACAGAGACTCCGATCTTGCATGTGTTTTACTAGACAGTTAAGCAACTGTTTAGATTCATTTACTGACAGAAAAAGTATGAATATTATATCGATCAACAAGGTAAGTCTTATTGTTTGAATGTCTTTTTCTTAATTTAGCACGAGTGTCATGTGCATATTGACTGAACAAACAGTTGTCGTTTTAAGATCATATGACTTAATAGTGATTAATAAATTGTATTTCTAATTTATTATAATCAAACAAAATCACATCATCGAACGTAACGTTTATAAAACATTAATACTTAATATCATCAATAAATGAGAATTCTTATTCACGTCTGATTATTAGCGATGGAGTTTAAGACGCTCCTTCACAGCGTCATCAAGCTACGCCATTGTTGTTGTTTTGAACATATATATTAAGAATGTGATAGATTTAGAAAATACACCTTTAAATTACCATATATCAACATAACAAAGTGACCAAAGATATTTAGTCTTAGAGAATCTAAGAACTAGATAAGTTTATGTTTTAAACAAAATTGTAAATGAAATCTACAGTAAGTTCCTGGCAAACTGCCGCAAATGTTTTACAGTGTACACGCTTGTCTTTTAAGCAATTTGTAAATGCTGTCTGTGAAACATATTTTATTGAATCATATGTCTGGTTCCAGGAAACAGAAATAATCTAAAACGTGGCTCACGCTCAAAAATGTCCCAGCTTGGCTCGTGAATATTTATTATGCACCTTAATATTCACTCCTAAAATATAAGAATCATTACAACTATAATGATTATGGCCAATTTAGGGACTTCTATATATAATATAAATCTAATTATAATAGCTGCTTCTCCCCATCTGTTTCAAATTAATCCTTAATAACCAAAGGAGCTGAGATCTTTCTGAATGGTGTTAAAATCGACTGTGGATGTTAGATGTTAGACTGACGCTCTGTGCTCTCTGTTCACAGGTGTCGTTTTTCCTTTTTATTGTGTTTGTGGTTTTCACCATGCTGCCGTTCTCCATGAGGGATGCCATGATCGCTAGCGTCCTCACTTCATCTTCCCACACGCTAGTGCTTAGCATCTATCTCTCAACCACAAGCGACTACATCGAGCCTCTTGTCTGGCAGGTAAGTCTCTGTGTGTGTTCATTTAGTTGGACTGGAATTGTGTGGGCTGTGAAAGGAACAGCTAGTATCTAATAATAAATGGCCACATTCTTTAAACACTAAAATGTCACAAGAGACCAAAAAGTTTGTTCTGTAAAAGCTAGTGTGAGTTAGTGGAATAAGAGAATATGAGTCAGAGACAGTGTGTTTGGCTGGAGGGGGGTTGATCTGGAGGTTATAAGGTTACTGGTGTTTAACCATGACTTCGCTGTCATAGAGGGCACACTTCCCAGTATCCTCCATTGTCAGTTTGACTGTTTCGAACATCATCATGGCCTTCCTGCTTGACACATTTCCGGGCAGAAATAACTGGCAAAGCTAGGTTCTCCAGAGTCATTCAGCCCATAAGGCTGTTTTAGAATCGTGCAATTGGTTATGGTCATTTGTGTGTACCTTTGTACACAGATATCTGTTTTAAAATACCCAACATTTTTAGAACGTAGTGCATGAAACTTGTGCAAGTTTTGAGTCATTGTGACATCATCACATTAACAAAATTAGAATTTTTGAGGAAAAGTTAAGTTCATGATGTAGCCTAATAAGCCTACTTTTTCATTTATTGTTATTTAAACACAGCATTTGGGTCAAAAAGGAATAAACCCAGTAGTTGAATTACAGTAACCTAGCATATGGTTTATATTTGACCCAACAATTGGTTAAAGCATCCTAGCATAAGTTATTTTACAACCCAATGGTTGGGTTAGTCCCATTTTGACCCAACACTCTCTGAATTTAGTTTTAAGAGTGTATTAGCATATTTTCTATGAAATATCATATTTAAAAAAGTACACAAAACAATTGCAGTGTAGTGTAGTAGGTGTGGGTGAGCATTCGCTTTTAGTTAGAATGCATCTTTTGTTCCGACACTTCAATTTTTGCAATTTTACGTGTCTAATAATACATGCATGGGCAACTTATAACACACCAACACCACAGAAAAACACGTATTCGCTCCACATGACCCCTTTAAGTAGTTTTTATCATTTAGCATTGCCTAGTGAATAGTCAATGAGTCATTACTTTTGAACACCGGATATGCATAAATGCATTAAAAACCCCAGACGCTTATGTTCTTTCCTGAGTTCAGCACTGCTGTGAGATATCATGATAGAGATGAGCAGAGGCTTGATTCCCCTTCCATCATCTCTTACACTAACATTTGCTTCGATTGCTGTATGAGAAAGTGTCCTGGCATCGTGCTGTTGCTTATATCATTCTATTACCACATCAATGCAGATACACTAGAAATGGATAACGCTGTCTGATCAAACAGATCTGGTGTTTGTCAAATGCAGAATGAAAGTGCGAACAGTCTTTTTGAAACATCCTATTTGTTTGCATTGTAAACAAAGGTTTACAGCTGCTGTAGACTGTGTCACATCTGCCACTGGAACCGTGATTCTCTTCCCCGAAAAGACTGACAGGAAGTACAATATGATTGCATCGACCTCAGCGCTGCTCCTCTAATGATTTGTGTTTTCTCTCTGGTGTTCTATCCATTATGAGCATCTTCATAATGGCTCTTATGTAAACAAGTGAACACAATAAAACCACATTGGTGTATAGCAAGGGGTCAACAGCGTAATGAATGCAGACATAGAAAAAGGTTAAACTGTGTTCTCAGCACTGTATTTTTCCTAAATGTCAGGCCGTGACAGATTTTCACACGTGTTTTGAATGTTGAAATTGCATGCGGTTTATTAATACGTTTATAAACGTATTTGGCTGTTTCATAAACTATCCATGTTACTTGGTACTTTTATTTTAGAAAGTTATTCATAGAATGGGACATGGTATGTAATGAACGCTTAAGACTCAGATGCAGGGTTATAATAGATTTTATTAAACTCCCTTTCCAAACATAATTAATGTGGAGAATCAAAATGGGTAGATAACCACTGAAGCGGAGTCGACGGGAAGGGCAAAAGGCTTGAGTGCTCGGCTGCAAATACCAGTGGAGATGGCAGTGACTGGTTTGCCGGAGAGGGGCAGGATGAGGTTGGAGCTCAGAGAAAGGATTGAAGCAAAACTGCTGTGCCATCCTCACGCCACTGAGTTAACAGAGGCAAGGCAACCTGGGGTTGCAATATCACTCCGCCGGACGTGGTACACGAAACAATACCCACAAACTCAATCCACAATGAAGTCCCAAAAATAATCCACACAGAAATCCTCAAAATAATTCCACAAAGAAGGAGTCCCGGAAATACTTCCACAAAATAAATGCACTAGGAAGTCCACTAGTTAAATCCACTCGGTAATGTTCAAGAGGTAGATCCACAAGGTGTAGTCCAGTTGGGAAACCCACAAGGCAAGATCCAAGAAGTAATTCCACAAGGCAGTTTCATATGTCTGACTGAAGAGAATTAAAATGAGATGAAGTCACCAGGCCATCCGGAAGATGCAACGCCATGTTGGTAGGCGGAAGCCAAGAAAGGGATCCGATGCGGTCGACTGAGTCTCTGAAGCATGGGATTTTTTTTCCTTTGTTTTTATTTTTACTTCTTCTAAGCGATTGTAGTACCACTCACAATTACTTCCATTATTTTCCCACCCTGTTGCAAACTTGTGTAAATTTCATTGTTCTGCTGAACATAAAGACAGATATTTGGAAGAATATGTGTAAGCAAACATTTCTGGGGGACTATTGACTTCATGAGGTCAATGGTTTCCAAGAACTGTTTACTTTCCCACATTCTTCAAAAGATCTTCTTTGTGTTCGACAGAACAAACAATTTTATACAGGAACAACTTAAGGATGGGTAAATGATGACAGAATCATTTTTGGGTGAACTTTCCCTTTAAAGTTATTTTAGCCATACACCACCATTGAATAGGCATTTTGCATTTCATACTTCACATTTAAATTGAAAGCTGAATTGAAAAATGTAAATACATTTTAGAAGTTCTTAGAATTTCGTATTTCTTATGCTCCACTAACTTTAACGCCATCATGCACTCATCATGCACACTATGGGCAAGATTTACTGAATAGGGCAAAAAAGCTCAATAGCGCAATTAAAAAAAAGCACAGATGGGAGTGGAAATTTCTGTGGGTGAGTTGCTAACAATACTCACATTAAAAAACACTCAGGCAACATCTCATTCCCATAATGACCAACACAATCTACTAAAGGTCGTGCAAATTAGTGCAGGGTACTGATACTGATAATCTTTTGCTCATCAATATAGGCCTAGCAATAACAGAATGCAAACTGACAATTACCACAGATCCCCATCTCTGAGTAGTTCAGATGGAGAGATGGGTGATTAAAAAAAAGCGGATTCGGGAGACGTTAAAGCTCATCGGCACATCACTTCCGCTGGGTTTCAGAGGTGCTTTTTGGTGAGGGTCTTAAAGGGGTCATTTCTAGAAAATCTGACTTTTCCCATGTTTAAGTGCTATAATCGGGTCTCTGATGTAATCTTCAAACTCAGAAACTGTGAAAAATGAGCCTATCTCTGCAAGCCTGTGAGAAAACGAGCCCTTAAGATTTTGCTTCCCTTCTGAAGTAGATAGCCGTTCTTATTATAATATTACCGCCACTTTTTGTGAACGTGTCCACCCATGGCGCTTACACCATTTTGTTTTCACAAGCACATACATGAATACTAGTATTGAATAGTTGAATACATGAATATTTCCGACACCATGGCAAAAGTAAGCAAAGCATGCTAGCTGTTCTGTTGTAGGTTACACAGACAAGCACAGAACAATGTTCCCAGCCTCACAGGAGAAAAGAGTGCAACGGATTTATTTTGTTTTCAATGAAAATCCTGAACGAGCCAAAGCTCCAAATAAAGACATTGTAAGAACAGATATTTTTTAAGTAAGACCTCAGGGACCTGTGGCAACTCAAAAGTAGGTAAAATGTCACTGTGAAACGTTTGTCCGTTCACTCACAGAAAGCAATTTGTTTGGCTTGTAAACAGGCAAAGCAATTGTCCTGTATAAAGTTACTTTCTCTTAAAAAATAATCGATGCATTTGTCTTGAGTACCTTCACTTGTAGAAAGCAGTGTACAGGGTTTGTAAACACGTGACATGTTTGTCATGGGTACTTACACTTATAGAAAGCAGTGTGTATGGTTTTTAAATACACGACCGGTTTTTCATGTGTACTTTCGCATATAGAAAACGTGACGCCTTTGTTAGGAGTCTGCTCGCTTATAGAAAACAATGTGTTTGGTGTTTACAGACAAGACACAGCATTTCTCATTTGCTTTATGTGACCCTACTTTCATGTTTAGTCATTGGAAGCACAGGCTCACAGCCCTGGCTGTGTTTTCTGCTGAAAAGGGGGCGGAGACTAGCACTTAAAAAGACACACGCCAAAACAGGACGTTTCTGCTAAATGACTAAATGTAAATGTTCTCCTCGCATGAAAAACTGGGCAATTATGGCATGGTATAATAACAGATATGTGGTGTATTTTGAGCTGAAGCTTCACAGACACTTTATGTGGACCCCTGAGATTAATATCACATTTGTTTAAACGCAGAAAAAAAATCTCTCAATAAACCCTCAAGTACCAGTACATTGACAAGCCTTAGTAAATCACCTCGTGTGCTTCATTTAAGGACTCTCTTCCCATAAAATTTGCATTTGAAGAGGAAACTCCAACAAATAAAAATGCAATAATGTTAGTCACAAAAACATCTGTGTCCACGCCTTTTCAGCGCTTATTCTCACTGCGTGTCTCTAGTTTATACCGACGGTAGTTTTTTACGCAAAAAAAGGCATTCGCGCTGCCGCAAGCTGTTAGTAAATCTGGCCCATTTTGTTCTCAATTCAAGCTGGCATGAACTTCAGGAGTTTGTATAGACGGTTTCATCATATATTTTTTAATTTAAATTAAATTTTCAAAGTGGTCTCAGACTTCTGGACCCCAGCTTATATTTTCTTTGTCAACACCATCACCTGCACCAAGTCCATCATTCTCTTACTAGTGTTTCTTTGCCCCCCCCTCTAAAAAGTAACTGTCTACCTGTCTATTAATGTTCCAGTGCCTTTTTCATTTTTCTAACCAGATCTCAAGCAGCTCGGTTTTTCAGTCCAGACCTACACACCGTGCACGTCACCAAGGCAACATTCTACTCACATGGTGCACGGGAACACAAAAATACTGGCTGTCAGGTTGTCCGAGAGCCAGCGGTATTACATTCAGGAATCAACTGGCAGAAAGACGTAAATTTTTATTATGAGTTCTTCGTGCTGTCGTCATCTCACATTTTAAAATCTTAAACGCCCTCTTTAAGCAAACGCACTTCTGTCAGACCTCCACGCTGTTCTCCTGCTGTTGGTGAGCTTCATTAAACACAGCCTTAAAGACCTTCACATTAACCTCTTGTAGTTAATCAAGCTTTCCTGCCTCTTATTAAAAACATTGCAGTCTCTTTCAAATTAGGTGCACACAAGATCTGCAGGTCATACCCTGTAAGTGCCTTTAAAGTAGCTCCTGTTCCTGTGTTACTTTTAGGACATTTACTTCTGACATGCTCGGCAAACAAATGTCTCGTGTTCAGGTGCTGGAAAAATAATGAACGCATCTTTGTGGGTCAGAATCAGCTCTGTAATTAAGCTACTGTTCCCTGTAGGTCCTGGTCTATATTCATTTACTTTTACGACTGACCTCTTTCATCCTTTCATTCAGTGATTACTGGAGAGTTATGCACTAGGTCTGCTCTCTAAGGAGCTGTGCTATAAAACTGTCCCAGTGAGATACAGGTGTAACTACCGGCAGGTGGCCCAGGCCTTAGATAGTGCTGTTGTTAAAGAGGTTGAAAGCCTCTTACTGTAAATAAGTCTGCCTTTCATAGTATCAGAGGTAGAAAGGCCTATAATTCTTGTGCTGTTTTTTGAAAACACCATAAATGTGTCTTTTGTGCAGTCCTGTTTCAAGTTTCAAGTTTATTTCTCATATGTACAGATGTCAGTGACAGTATATATTGAAATGCTTTTGTGAGGGCATGAGTCTACGACAATACAAAAGTAAAAATAATAATAATAACAGTGATATATTAAAGCTTCTTTTCTAATTTGCTCTGGTTAAACTTCTTTCTCTGCACACTGCTCGCAGTTAAAATACAGTACAGTACTGTCTTTCTGTTGAGATCATTCACTTACTGCTATTATCAAAACATTGTTGATGTAGGTATAGTTTTAGATAGAGTATTTATGAATGTGTATTTTATAGAAACAAAAGCATATTGTTTGAATCAGACTGTCTGAATGCTTCTGTCTTGAGACCTGTTTTTCTGGAAGAGCATCTATTATTTGTTTATTAAATATACCAGAAAATGTTGAAGGTTAAAGAATCGTTAACTAGTTTAAAGTAGGCTTGGTACATGATTTTCAGGGAGAAAAAGAGAACTAAGCGTTACCTTGTTTTCCACGGTGAGTGTTTAATAAAAGCAGTTGTCCAACTTTTCGGCTTTTGTTTCAGTCTTAGGGAATTGATATTAATATTTAGATACTGTATATCGGCCAATCAATCAGTTATCGGCTTTCAATGTCAAAGAATTATTGGTTATCGACCAAACTTTACATATAGGTGCCTCCCTAAATAATAATAATATATAAAGAAATCTATATAGAGAGAGAGGGAAAAAAGTGAACACAGTTAAGAATAAGAGACAAGGTAAGAAAAAAAGTATATTTTTACAGCATAACAATTTAGTGCAAATGTGGCAAAAAACAAAGAGGGCATAAAGAATATAAAGTGCAGAGCAAGATGTACAGAAAATGTATGTATGAGGTATATGTATTGAATTAAGATGTGTGTGCAAAAGTATGCCGGTATTGTGCAAGTCAAAAATAACACAGGGTTTGCAAACACAGTGTGACAAGTCTATGAAGTGGTGTGAGGGGGATTTCTGTGGGGGGAGTGCCGTGACATCTCATGGAAGGCGATGAAGATGGCAAAAGCATTTGTAATATTAATTGCACTTTTTACCCAGAACACCCCCATCATGACTCATTAAGAGAAAAGGTACAATCATTGTGGACCATGCACCTTTTTTCGGTCATTAAGCTAAAAGTGGATTCGGACACGCCCTAAGTGCACCTGTTTCATGTGCTGTAATGTTTTTTCACAAAATGACTTGGACCGGCATGGATAATACAGCGCTTTCACTTGAGTTTAGCAGATCTGTGTGATGACAACGTTGTTGTGTGTCAGCACATTGTCCACCATTGGTTGTCGAGTACATGCTGAACACGTAATAACCATGCCACCATTTTCACACATTTGTGTTTTCATATTTTACACAGAGACTCTAATGGCGTTGTCCTCGAAATGAATGACTAAAAGTTTCACGTCTTTAGTTAAAAATGATGTTGTGTGATCTACTGTTGTATCTGCTTTCCACTGTCCTGTGCAGAAAAAACAAAACACATAGATCTCATTCTAATGAACAGGTTTGACTTGGTCATTTCTGTGAGCACAAAGCAGTTTTGTGCGTTTTATAGCAACATTTTGGAATAGGGCCAATTTTTCTTCCAACATCTGTTTAAATTACAACAATAGCAATAAAGAAAAAGAAATGATTGATTCAGTATAGTGTGAAAGAACTTGACTGTGGTCTCATTTATAAATGTTGCGTATGTACAAAACGGCGGCCGTAAATGTGCGTACACCACTTTTTATGTAAAGATTGTGATCTATTAAAAACAATCATAACAGGATTTTGGAAACAAGGGTAAGTGGCGACACAGATGGCGATTCGGTGAACTCAAATGTGAGAAGAACAATTCTAAGGTACTAACGCCTCTCACACATTTAATTTCACTCTTTATCGTACATTAGATCCACATTCTCACAGGGATTAAATCCAGCAGTGTTATTTGTGCTTTAACTGCGTGATAATTGTTTCATAAACACCTTCGTGTAAAATCCAACTAATTGTCGCTATCTCACCATCACATTGTTCAGGTATGATGACAAAATTTTCAAACACCCCTAAGCTCACAATGGATCACATGACTAGACAGAGCTGAAAATTCCCTTTCCGACGACACCTGAATTGTGAAAATCAGTTGAGGATTGCGAAAGTAATGATATTTATAATACCGAGGAATATAGTAAAATAGTTAACATTAACTCCAATAGAAGTCGTGTGACCGAAAATGCTTATTATTCACACGTTTTTGCTTGTAACTTCCTTATTTTATCAGATATTTGCATGAAATTTGAATAGAAGGTAGAATTTTGTTAGTTCTTTCAATTGAAATCATAAAAAAATACTGTTTTAGCTGGAATGGGCAACAGACCTCACTCAAAACATATACAATTAATAAGCATTCATTCATAATCATAAACATTTATTTTGAGAATACAAGAGAAAACAACACTACACATCAAAATTAATTGTTAATTCATATTCATACAACACATATGATGTACAGTTGTGTTCAAAATTATTCAACCCCCACTGAAATTGATTGTTTTGGTCGGTTTGACATTGATTATGATCATTCAGTCATCCTGCTTACAATTAAATCAAAGAAGCACGTGTAGGTCAGACAAATATAACATAACATTTATAATGAAATAACCACAAATGTCTTTTCTGAGCTCACATCATTATCAGTTTTATTCAACCCCCAACTGACATTCAATCTTAGTACAACATCCTTTTACAGTTATAACAGCTTTTAAACGTGAAGTATAGCTTGACACAAGTGTCTTGCAGCGATCTACGGGTATCTTCGCCCATTCATCATGGGCAAAAGCCTCCAGTTCAGTCACATTCTTAGGCTTGCGCACTGCAACTGCTTTCTTTAAGTCCCACCAGAGGTTCTCAATCGGATTGAAGTCTGGTGACTGCGATGGCCACTTCAAAATGTTCCAGCCTTTAATCTGCAACCATGCTCTAGTGGACTTGGAGGTATGCTTGGGATCATTGTCCTGTTGAAAGGTCCAACATCTTCCAAGCCTCAGGTTTGTGACGGACTGCATCACATTATCATCCAATATCTCCTGGTACTGAAGAGAATTCATGGTACCTTGCAAACGCTGAAGCTTCCCAGTACCTGCAGAGGCAAAACAGCCCCAAAGCATGATTGACCCCCCGCCATGCTTCATAGTAGGCAAGGTGTTCTTTTCTTCATAGGCCTTGTTCTTCCTCCTCCAAACATAGCGTTGATCCATGGACCCAAACAGTTCTAATTTTGTTTCATCAGTCCACAGAACACTATCCCAAAACTTCTGTGGTTTGTCCACATGACTTTTCGAAGTCAGCATCTTCTTTCTGCCACGACCAGGTAGCGTTTCAACAGTGCCCTTTGCCTTGAATTTGTGAATGATGCTTCCTATGGTGTCTCTTGGTATGTTTAACATCTTTGCAATCTTCTTATAGCCATTGCCCTTCCTGTGAAGAGTAATCACCTGTTCTCTTGTCTTCCTGGACCATTCTCTTGACCTCACCATGTTTGTAACCACACCAGTAAATGTCTAGAAGGAGCTGAGTATCACAGTCATTTTAAAGCTGCCTAATTGGTGCTTATTAGGCTTTATTGCTGCTCCCTGATATCCACAGGTGTTTTCAATACCTGATTGAAAACACTTCATTGAACCTATGTTCTTCAGAGTGATAGTCTTTAAGGGGTTGAATAATTATGTCAATGAAGAATTCACAAAATAAACATTTACTACTGTATTACAAAACTAATTGATGTCATTTTAGTTGCATATGGTTCTTTAAGAAGTCCTTGAAGGATTTCATTCTGAATACAATTACAAATGTACACTAAATTCCCTAAAACCATTTACAGCATTGGGGGTTGAATAATTTTGAACACAACTGTACATATTAAACTACATAGCATGAGTAATAATTTCAAGAAAAACACCGTCAGAATGAGTTGAATACAGACGATGTTTTTATTTTACAACGGCGCCTGCAGTACATTTGCTAATCTACCCGCCACAAATGTGACTACACAATTGCCGCGATTTAGTTAAATACTTTCTCCTCGATGGATTTCGATGGAATTTCGTAACAAGATAAAACCTATGTATTTAGGTCCACCTACCTTTCATTAGTGTCCAAAGCTTAGATGAAGCCCACCGACCAGTTGAACGCAACGCAAATTTTCTGAAAGCCGCGGTGACCTGAAATTACATTAGGGCTGAAATCCCGAAGTGTCCAACGCTTCAGGGGCTTGCACTCGATGTAGTTATCGTCGTATTCAGGAAAAACATACTACCACCAGGCTGCCAGGGGTCGATATTGAATGACATACACATTTTAGTACAACGCGGTTTGGAACACATTTTTGAGTCAGAATGTTCGCCGCGAGTGGTTACGATGTCATCATACCTACATTATTCACTATGGGACTGTGCGTACACATTCTTCTACTGGTGTGAGGGAAGCCTTATAATATAGGCAGAATAATCTTAAACTCTTGTTTTCTCTTTTATTAAAACATTTGATTAAATATTTCACTCTTATGGAGTTAAGCACTCAAGTGACGTCTAAAAGTAAAAAAAAAAGTATAGATCTATTTCTAGAGCACGTACTGCTTTTGAAAATTTTCCTGTTGCATGTTACGCGTTTTGATGTTTAAATGATAGCGAGGAGTGTGAGGTCCTCTTAAAATAAATAGCAGGACTCATGTTCCTAAGCATATTTAATGTATGTAAAACATTTCTAGTGAGAACAATGATCAACGGTGCGCACTTTGATGATATTGTGGACACTGCGCGATCTGGTGGTTGAGCGGACCATTGGCTCGTATCTTCCACATGTCTCGTGCCGTCACGTGAATGGAAATAAGCAAATGATACGCAGATGACGTCATGCATAGTTAAACTGGGCATTGTAAGCTCCATATCTTGTTTTATCGGGGAGGAGATACACATATGCAGAGTCTTCCCCTGTGAAAGCTACGCAAAGTTGTATAACTGAGACCCCCAGTCTGCTTAAGTTCCAGCGCTGAACCCAACTGTACACCTATGAGCCAAACACTCATCACCCAGACAAATCAATGACTTGTACATAGGGGTGCAGACATTTCAGAACAGAAAAAAATCAAAGATGGAAACCAATTTTACATGAGTTTGTTCTAGATTGTTACATTTGCCATTCTGGTACATGGGAAGCCTGTCTGAAACTCCTTCCCTCAGGAGCTACCTTCATAGAAACATAGAACATTTTTATAAACAATAGTTCTTCAATGATTATCTCTGCTAAATCTTGATCTGTCATGTTCAATTTGTGGAAGACAAACAATGTGCCTTCATATTTTGTTCAAGAGTACATAACTTAGTCCTATTTTGGTTTATGTTTTGTCCGACAAGACGTTTATGTACATAGAATGTGTAAAAACACTATTATTTTGGCATAATAGTTATTCTTACCTTACTTCTTTACTTACTTACAAATGAATTGTTCCCCAATTCGTCTGTCTAATCCACTCCTTTCCCCTATCCCCTAGCCAAGTCTGATATGATTGGTCAGTTGGTCTAGTCTGATGTGATTGGTCTACTGCGAATAAGGCTCACAAGTTATAGTGTTTGGTGGAGATTTGTGAAGTTTTCGGGGGCAGTCCTAGCAAAATGTAGGCGGGGGCAATATGTAGTGACGTAAATCCGCGGCGGTTCGCGAATAGGGACGACACGTTTGCGTGATTCAGAGTCAATTCGCTATTTTCCACGCCAATAACTTTAATCATTCACCTTCCGATTTAGAACTTGGAAGACTGCTTACTTTCAAACACGGCAGCATTATACACTGCATGAAATGTCATTTTCATGATCTCATGTTATGTACTCTTTATGGAGCTGTTATTGACTGTGTTTGCTAATTGGCGTGTCATTTCCTGCAATGGATGATGTTTAATCTTCTGTCAGTAAGTGATATCAGCAGGAGGTTCTAGACTTATTAAAATTGGAGATGTCTGCGCAGTCTGAGGTGAACTTTAATGACCTCGTCTGGTGTTATTCACTGTGCTCATCTCTAATCTCAAATGGATGCCACAACGGAGAAGAATCTGCAGATGAGATTGACCGCGTCAGTGAGGCAAATGAAAGCAATGTTCAGGGTTCAATACAGAGTTAAGCTCATCTGACAGGTGTTGTGGCATAATGTCTATTTGCACAGAAAATAAGTTTGATCCACCAGTTAAAAAGAAGAAAAAATAAATCACTTACCATGGAAGAGACACATGACCATGCACAAAACAAAATTTGTTAAAGGAATGTAATATTCTAATAACTTTTAAATGCAAACAAAAATTTTTGGTAACACTTTAAAGCACCTGTACAATAATATTCACGAGCCTAAAGCATTCCCTAATAATATTTGTCTTTTTAATAATGATTTTATTGTATGCAAATTCAGCTGTTCCCATTAAACCTAATTATTCATACTTTCTATTTGTAATGGATAATAGCAGACTATTAACTATATTTTCTTTAAAATATTCTGGGATTCTCTCAGGCTGCATGACTGGCAGCTGAAAGCTCTTTGTGGACTGAATCGGATTTACTTTTCCTGATCAATATCTTTTAAATCAATGTAACACTTGCATTCTCTATCTCAATGCTTATGCTGATTGTATCTTACGGTAATGTGCTCTTTCCTCTGTCGTTTGAAACTCAATCAAAAGCCATTTGGGTTTGGTGTGCTTAAGTGTGTGTGGTTGAACTGTAAACTTTTGAGTTTATTTAATACACACAATAATACATTTTATACTGTATTTTAATGCTGTATTCAAAACTATATAGCCTTTAACTGACTGCTAATTTATATAGACCTTTTTGGAGGATTCGATTTATGTCCCTCTGAAACCTTGTATCTCCATATTACGTCATAATTTTTTTGCAATAAATCATTAATATTAGTCACCCTTTACATTTGTCAGTGTTTCTTTGCAAATATCTAACCAATAGAAAGTGCTTATCAATTTTCAAAAGTATATTTTTCCTTTTCCTAAAAAGACATACAAGGTTATGGAATGATAGTGACGATATATTATTAATTCTTACAAAATCCGTCCAAAAGCGTCCAAAGTGGTCTATACATCAACAGCGCTCACACAAATGCTTAAACCTTAGCAGAATGGGTATTTTAAACTTATTTTCAATGTTTCAAAGGTCTCTTGGACTGATGTTGTTTTGTGTTTCTCTAGATCCTGGCAAATATCATCATATTCATCTGTGGAAATGTGGCCGGAGCGTATCACAAACACCTGATGGATCTTGCTCTTAAACAGACCTACCACGACACCTGCAACTGCATCAAGTCTCCCATCAAACTGGAGTTTGAGAAACATCAGCAGGTATCAGTATTTTCAAAGAAAAGAGGAAACAGCTGGTTGCTCAAAATTGCATGGTGCTTTGTTAATGGAGAGACAGGTTAAGGAAGTATCGGTTAGTTTTAAGCGTGAGTCATTCCTGCAGCTGTATGAAAAATATCATTATATCACCACAATGGGCGGCACATATCTGAAGGCAGGCAGGGTAGAGTTGCCTTGTCCCAAAATAGCTTTATTTTTCCTGTTGGATATGGGTGGGGGAGAAGTCAGCGCAAGGCTTTCCCTCACCTGGGTCGGTTGTGCTCATTGATTTGTTTCATGTGAAGTAATGATAAAGTATGTCTCAGTGGCGTCAGTCGAGGGATGAAATATGAGTGTTGAGATAAAAGCAGATCGCTGGCAGCACTTCTGCTCCATTAGGAAATATCAGACACACTGTGAAATGCACACCCGTGCTTGCCGGATTATGTGAACATTTATGAGGGGTTTACCATAGAACCGTATGTGAAGGTTATGACATTTGGCACACAGATAGAGGACAGTATCAACATTAACCACAGCAAATTTGGAGTCTCTATCTTAAATAACGCACCACCACCAGTTAATTTTTGTAAATTTTTTCTCTTAACTTAATCTTAAATAGAAATTAAATTATTCTTACCTATAAACCCTTGGATGATGCCAATTCGATACATACTTTTTCAAACTCGTCCGAGACCGTTTGTCTGATTTGCACCAAATTTGGTATTTAGCATCTAGAGACAGTGCTGGCAAAAAATGTGCTTAATATTTTTGATTGGCCAATTCGTTCTGTAATGGCGTGTCGACAAATGGTTTATGGCTGTAACTTCGAAAAACTTTCATGTATGGATACGAAACTTGGTATATGTCATGAAGGTCTGGACCTGAAGCGACACATCAAGTTTCGGAACAGCGCCACCTACACAAGCCAAATGCTTCGATATCAAAATTGTCGTATTCTACCATACTTACTGTGAGTTATATCGAATACTAATAAAGCATACTTTTTGAAAATGTGTAAGATTAGCATCTACAGACACTCCTATTGAAAATAATCAAAAGCTTTTTTGTTGATCGAACAGTTCTGGTATACATAGTTAATGAATGTGAAGGTGAGCATGCCAAAGCATGGTCATATGGCTGTATCTTCGCAATACTCTGGAATATTTAAATTTTTATTTATTTCATTTCCAAAATATTGATATATATACAGTCCAGCCCGAAATTATTCATACCCCTGGCAAATTCTGATTTAAAGTTACTTTTATTCAACCAGCAAGTTTTTTTGGACCGGAAATAACACAGGCTTCTCCAAAAAGATAATAAGACAATGTACAAGAAGCATCATTGTGGGGAAAAAAAATTCTCAGCTTTTATTTACATTTTAACAAAAAGTGGCATGTCCAAAATTATTCATACCCTTCTCAATAATCAATAGAAAAGCCTTTATTGACTATTACAGCAATCAAACGCTTCCTATAATTGCTGACCAGCTTTTTGCATGTCTCCACTGGTATTTTTGCCCATTCATCTTTAGCGATGAGCTCCAACTCTTTCAGGTTGGAGGGTCTCCTTGCCATCACCCTGATCTTTAGCTCCCTCCATAGATTCTCTATTGGATTTAAGTCAGGACTCTGGCTGGGCCACTGCAAAACGTTGATGTCTTTGTCTACTAACCATTTCTTCACCACTTTTGCCGTATGTTTTGGGTCGTTGTCGTGCTGAAATGTCCACTGGTGCCCAAGGCCAAGTTTCTCTGCAGACTGCCTGATGTTGTTGTTGAGAATTCTGATGTATTGCTCCTTTTTCATGGTGCCGTTTACTGTGATTAGGTTCCCTGGTCCACCGGCTGAAAAACACCCCCAAAACATTAGATTCCCACCACCATGTTTGACAGTGGGGATGGTGTTCTTAGGGTTGTAGGCTTCTCCTGTTTTACGCCAAATAAAGGCTACATCATTGTGGCCAAACAATTCAATCTTTGTTTCATCGGACCATAAAACAGAAGACCAGAAGTCTTCTTCTTTGTCCAGATGAGCATTTGCATAGGCCAAGCGGGCTTTTGTGTGCCTTATCTGGAGAAGTGGTGTCCTCCTTGGTCTGTGTCCGTAGAACCCAGCGGTGTGCAGTGTCCGTTGGACTGTCTGCCTTGAGATGTTGCCACCAGCAGAGCCCAGATTCATCAGGATGGCCTTAGTGGTGATCCTTGGATTCTTTTTTACCTCTCTCACTATCCTCCTGGCCAGCACAGGTGTCACTTTTGGTTTCCGACCCCGTACTCCGAGATTTTTCACAGTGCGGAACGTCTTGTATTTTTTAATAATACTTTGCACTGTAGCCACTGGAACTTGAAAACATTTTGATATGGTCTTATAGCCCTTTCCTGATTTGTGAGCAGCCACAATGCACAGCCGCAGGTCCTCAGTGAGCTCCTTTGTCTTAGCCATGACTGTCCACAAACCAACAGCAGAGAGCTTCTGTTTTTCACCAGTTGAGTTGATTAAAACAGCTGTTCCAGATGAATCAGGGTAATTAGGATGCTTTAGAACAGCTTTGACTATTTGGAATGGTATAGAACTTTGGACTATCCCATATACTGCGACAGTTTGCAAAGGGTATGAATAATTTTGGACATGCCACTTTTTGTTCAAATGTAAATAAAAGCTGAGAAATATGTTTTCCACAATGATGCCTCTTGTACATCGTCTTATTATCTTTTGGGAGAAGCCTGTGTTATTTCCGGTCCAAAAAAAACTTGCTGGTTGAATAAAAGTAACTTTAAGTCAGAATTTGCCAGGGGTATGAATAATTTCGGGCTGGACTGTATATATTTATATTATAAAACAAAATTATGGACTAAAAGCGCAAAATGTTACACTCACAGTGTTTTTTTAGACACAGACACACATACACCTGTGTGCACAGTATGTGATTTGATTTGTATGTTCTATGTGCTGTGATCACGAGTTAGAATGGCGCTCATCAGGATGTTCATCAGCCTTCAGTTGTTTCTGATGTATTGGGAATCACACTGGACTGATTTATCATTTACCTCCTGCAGGGCTGCTGACTGGTTGGTCATTACAATCAGAACATTAGTTCAGCATAGACCATCAGCATAATTAACAACATTCCTCAATTTACACTTGCGAGGGTTCCCTTTGAAATATAAAAATCATTACATTTTTACCGAGGTCATATCATTCAGATTCTCTTTCATATTATTTAAATTAGATCCAATGATATACAGTATACTGCATAAAACATAAAAAAATTAGTAGCCACTACTGAACTTAAAATGAATATATCTGCACGTTTGCACATCCCTTTTTTACTGTAAAGGCAAATAACCTCATGATTATTTCACATAATGACACCACTTCCTAAAGACACAACACCACACTCATCATTTTTGACAACAATACATTATTTGAGTCCAATTTAAAACCACTTCATCTTTCGTGTTCCTGTTTTAAACTAAAATACAGACACACTAAAATAACAGCCGAATTTGCTGAGAATGATTAGTCCCCATCTCCCATTATAACAATCCACATACATTCATTTATTTTCTATCCGCTTTATCTTCATTTAAAAAGAACGTTGTTGTGTCTTCTGTAGAGTTTTGGACCCACTGTAATTACCGTGCATTATAAATATAGACGTTGACATTGACATTTCATTAAGTCATTAAGCACGCAGATGCTTTTATCCGAAGGGATTCATAAATCAAGAACATCACATACAAGCCGGAGCCACAATGTTTGACAAGAAACAGTAAGAATAATCAACTTTTACCTACATGGAAAATTACAATGTGAAGCCTCGAGCTCCAGAATTACATTTGGTGACACATATGTGAGCTTTTCCTGGCATGAAACCATCTAACATTGATTGTAGAAGAATAGTAAAGTTTGTTTTTACTGTATTTCACATTGAGACTAAATTTCAGGCTGATACCGGTCTACAACTGTAGGTGAAACTTAAGGTTAAAGATGTTAACCCATTAAGCTACAATGTGGGAAAGTTTAGCACTGACCGTAAGACAGTAGTTTAAATTCAGAACAGACTGGAAAGCTACACATCTGCTCACATTTGTAGAATCGTGATTCTTTTACAATCACTTTCACAGTTTTTCATAATTGTACATCATTAGCGACATGAGACATCTGTCACACTGCCGTGAGTCAATCTGTTCTTCTACCTCACTTGTTTTTCTCAAATTCTCTATTACTTACACTCCACCAGTCCAATCATTATCAGAGAACAAGTGTTCAGAACAGTGCAAAAATTAGAGCTATTTTTGTCAGAAGATCTGAGCAGACAACATATTTTTGTCTGCAGTATACTACATACTGTATGATGTATACTTACTGCATACTTATTGTTTGGAATGTCATCCGACAAGCATCAAGGGTAAAGCTTTTGATTACAGCCCGCAATGTATCGCGTGACTAAACAGAATTTGTTGGGCAACACATTTTAACGATGATATTCATCTAGTCATCTACAAAAAAAAAATTTTTGCTACTTGTTCAATTAACTTGCTAAATTTAAATCAACACAACTTTTGGAATATTTAGTCACAACATGATTTTTTATGTTTAGTCATATAACTGAATCCATTCAAGTTGGGACAACACAGAGGAGTTGTGTTGTGTTAACATAAAACAGTTACTATTAGGCAGAGGGCTTATGTTTCCCAGCATGCTTTGCGGATAACTGCATTTTGAGAGTTTTTCTCATAAATAAGTGTTATTTTATGCATTTTTCAGTAAAAATAAACACTTGTTAGTATTCAATGTTAATTTATCTTTAAGGTTTTGAGGAGTTTGTTATATTTTTGAGTTTGGGGTTACCATTATTTAGAAAAGCATTGCCTTTGGTAAAGTTGTGGGCGGTTACTATCCTTCGTTTGTTTTGTTTGGTTCTATTCTCTCACAATTTATGTAATGAAGTTAAATTATGTGTAATGTCTAATTCATGTTAAAAAAGTATTATATAAATACTGTTCTTGAGTGCGGTCATTAAATAATCTAATGTCTATGTAGAAAAGCTCAATAAAAGGAAGGAAAGAGTCGGGAACCAGCAAACATTTAAACATTTAATCACATAAAATCAAATGTAAAAAGACAGCCGGCCGCCCCTCACGGTCGATGGCCGGCGAATAAAACATAAGTACAAACATAAACATGATCGGGCCCGGTCCTCTCTCGTCGACGGTCCGGTCGCTCGTTCTCTCATGCTCCCGATCTCCTACGTGATACGAGACCGGTGCGAGCACAACTGGCGCTCATTAACAATGACTCACCAGTCTCGAACCACGGTCCCGCCCCGCCTACTACACTACAGTATAACATTGGGTTTTTTATATTGGTTTTATGTAAAATATGCATGTATATTTCACAAATTAATTTAATGAAGACTACTAAAAAAATTAAGTTCATACAACAAGATTATAAAGAATCGTTTCTTGATTTATTCCCCAAGCTTTGCATATTGTTCAGATATCACAAAATTGTTACAACTTACAATTCTGTTTAATTACATGGTAAGGTACATTGCAATCTGTTAAGCAGGGTAGTGTTGGCTTGCTCATCGGGAGACTCCATTTATTTATTTATTTCTTAGATATAATGTATTGGAATGAACTTGATTGTTCTATAAACAACATGCACTGTGCTGTGTTTTACCTTTCTTTGTTTTTCTGTTTTTCTTATTTGCTCCTGTAAAGCAGCTTTGGAACAATGCACATTGTGAAAAGCACTATATAAATCAACTTGAATTGAATTGAATTAAGCGTTACCCAGTCATGTGGCATTAATTTAGCATACTGTTCTTTAAAATGTCATATCACATTCTGTTCTCATGTAAGTTAAAGCATGACTTACACACTTCTGATTTTAACCAATAGGAACGTCTTTTGCTGTCGCTACTTCCCGCCCACATTGCAAGAGTAATGAAGGACGAGATCATCCAGAGATTAAAGGGGCCAAACTTTGGCCGGACAGAAAACGCCAACAACTTCCACAACCTCTACGTACAGAGACACACCAATGTGAGGTAGGATTTACCGGACAACATGAATGCATACAGACTGTCTCCGTATGCTCAGCTGACACACATTAGACAGCCATATAATTCATATGTGCTGAATACAAAGAACTAGTTATTAAGCAATTCTCATAGAGTCGGATCTAGAAGAATCTGGACAGTTTCTAGATTCTATCAAAAGGTAAAAACAAACCCAATCTTCAGCCAAACAGGGTAAAATATTGAAGAGGCACTTCTTCCGACGTAAATGCGATTTTGTTTGTTGCACTGAAGGACATGGAATCCTGTTCAAAGCGATCTTTTTCAATGTGCTTCTTTCTCCCCTTAAATATGTTTGTCATTTTTTAAGCAGGCTGATGAGTGACCTGCTCGATCTCACTGATTGAAGAATAGCGAAGAGAGTTTCTAGGAATTTGCGTAATATTCATAAGACTTTGTGCAGACAGGCGGCAAACCATATCTGACACACATATGTTTTCCCATATACTCCATTTTGTTTCACAAATCAAAAGTCACAAAAAATCATGTGTGCTGTTGTGTTCACAGTTGTGTATGAATGCAGTCATTAACTCTTACATGTTGAAATCAGTGTGTACTGAATAGTTAAGGGATAGTTCACACAAAATAAAAATAAAGGATTTTAACATTTATTTACTCTCCGTAATTCCAAACATGCATGGCTTTCTTCTGAAGAACACAAAAGTAGATATTTTGAAGAATGTTGGTAACCACACAACACTGGCACTCAATGGCTTCCATTGAATGAACACAAAACCATGGTGACATTTATCAAATATAATATTCCCAGGAAATTGAACCCCTTGATCTTGGTGTGTTACACTAGTACCACCGTGTTTCAGGTGCAATTCAGGCTTTATTTCACAGAAAATAACAACTTAACTTTACACAGAATGGGCTGGGCTGCACACACCCATTGGCCGTATTAGATCACATGCTTTAAATTAAAATAAAGTGTGCCATTAGATAAAATATGCTAATTTGATTCTCCACACCAGTATGCACACACTGCCAAAAATGACTTTCTTACAAAGTCTGTTTGTCTTGTTTTTCAGTACAAATGTCTAAAAATTGAATTAAGGTTTACCTTTTTCTTGGTCACTACATTTAAGATAATCTTTCTTACCCCATTGGCATTTTTCATTACAAATTAACTGAAATTTCAAATGTTTGTTCTAAAAACAAGACTTATTTCGTGGGTCGTTTTGCTCATCAAGAAAAAGCATCTTGATTCAAGAATGTTTAGACATTTGTACTGGAAAACTAGACAAACATACAAATTAAAAAAGTAAATTTTTGCAGTACAGCACTCATGAGTTTTCTTTCATATTTTCTGCAGCATACTGTATGCTGACATAGTTGGATTTACCCGTCTAGCCAGCGACTGTTCACCTGGGGAACTGGTCTACATGCTGAATGAGCTCTTTGGCAAATTTGACCAGATAGCCAAGGTATAGTATATATTGACGGACATAATAATAAAATATTATAACATACCGCACAGTGGCTCCATAAACAATTTAGACACTTTTAATACATTTTAGTTTTCAGATAACCCGTATCAAATCAGGTGTAGTTAAAACATGAAAATCTTCTAGCAGAAAGAGGTTTGAGGTAGACTCTACAGGAGGGTATCTCTCCAGGAGCAGGTTTGGAAACTCCTGTTTATTGTATCAGAATGGCCGAGCAGTCTATGGTGCCTGACGCAAAAACATTTGGCCTTCTCAGATTGTGAGAATTCTAGTGTCCGAATGAAGGTGTGGGTTCAAATCCCACTTCTGACAATAGACTTTTAGAGGGTTGAACTTAACGTGTTTCAGTCATTACATTTGATGGGGTTTGTTCTATACGTGTATTGCAAATACATTGGAATAAATCATTCTTCTTGCCAAATGCTATGGACTCTATGCACGGCGGTGGAAGACGTATTTCTGGGGGATATGCTCAGCACCCTCGATGACTTCTGCCAATCATAAAGAGTTCTGTACTACTACAGCAACGATAGTCTCTAAAACAGCCACTGCTAGTTTTGTTGATGCTTGTTTGCTTTATATAGACATATTTATTTGTCTTTACTTAATTTTATAATGACATGTAAACTTATAAAAATATCATTTAAAATACGGTAGAATAGCACTTTTATACTGCTGCTGTATGCCACAGTGTACAGCATCTGCTAATTTAAAGTTCCAGTGAATTTTTTCATGAAATATACACATTTTTACATCCAGTCAATTCGCAGTGAAAAACGCAAGCCACGCCCCCTAATTTTCTTTCGAAATTCCTTTTCACTCAGAAATGTCAAAATGGAGAAGTAAAATTGATCGCAACTTCGTTAGTTACTGGAAATTTGTACTTAAGTACGAGAACTGTTACATTGCTGAAATTGTACTCAATTACAAATAAAAGTACTGGTGTTAAAAAGGTATTGAGTAAAAATCTAAAACTACTCGGAGTACTAGTTACTCTTCTCTTTAGGCGGTGTTATCTAATGAATTAAGAATAATTATTCATAATCAAATTTGGAGGTGTTCTGTCTGTCTGTCTATTAAGAGCTCAGTTTTCCAGTTAAAACCATTTATGCAATTCCAACACTGTTCAATCATGTGTATTAGGCCCCGCAATGCAGAAATGAATAAATAAGAGCCCCAAATACTGCATGCAAAAAGTGCAAAACATTTGTAACCTAAATTGCATTGGATTAGCATTAACAATCATATCTGTAGATGAGCTGATCTATAACTCAACCTCAAGCCATCCAAGATGTATGTGACATTATTTCTTAGGTAGAAAAATAAAGATTTTACCTGGAGTTGTGGTCCATGGTTTTTCATGGATCGTGTCTTTAAAAGTTCAAAATACAGATGGAGGCGACATAAAAGTAATCCCTGCAGCTTCTTTTGATGTATTATAGACATCTGATTTAACCAAATCGATCGAACTGTGCAAGAAAATGAACATTATTAACAACATTATAACTGGCAACACACAAAAAGCCGCATTAATGGCATGGCTGGTCAGGCTTCCGAAACGTTAAGCGCCAGACTCAAGTATTCTTGACCATTCTTAGGTTATGGGAATTCTAGTCTCCAAATGGAGGCGGGGGTTCAAATGCTACTTCTGACAGTCGGCTTTTGGAGAAATGGACTCAGCCATCACATATTTGTTTGTTTCCGTTGGTATGTATGTCAATTCAATGAAGTATGTCTAACATATTAACATCTAGATTGCTTTTTGATGATTTTTTTGTAGGACAATGACTGCATGCGGATCAAGATCCTGGGAGACTGTTATTACTGCGTATCTGGGCTGCCTGACCCTTTGAACGACCACGCTAAGAACTGTGTTAAGATGGGGCTGGATATGTGTGAGGCCATCAAGTAAAAGAACACGCTGCCTTTTTTCTCAAACACACCTTTTATAACACTGCCCTGTATTTCATTCAGATCAATTCTGGTCAATTACGGTATGCTGTCAGATAGGTTCATATAATGACAAGCTTAGCTGTAAGGAACGATTTTGGGGGTAATGTCAATATCACTTCGTTTGACTTTAGCTCCAACTTGTAGCAACGTGGAATTTTTATGTTTCAAACCGAGAAGCTGGCCAAAGTTATGGATTTCAGCTTGACAATCAACTTTTTCCTCTACTCTGCACACAAGGGAAAATTTCAGCATATAAAGAGTATCTGGAAAATCTGGATAAACACATGCTTTGGGTGCCACTTACACTTATAAGTTAATATCCATGCAGAGTCAAAATTTTTGAGAAAGGCAGCTCTAACCAAAGCATTACTATCACAAAACAATGTGAGGAGCATTTGCAGGAACCCTTGTAGATCCTCCATATTAATACAAAACAAAGTTCCCCCTTTTTTCATTCCCTTTCTCACCCTTTCTTCAATCCTTTGCCCAAATTCTGAGCCCCACACATGTTTAGATCCAACGCCGTCTCCCACTATTACACGGCCATACACACACAAATCCATTTGAGGGGGTAATTGAGTACCCACCAATGTCGTATTGTATCCTCAAAAAAGGAGAGTTGAATGCCGTGTGACAGATATACGCCGAAATGAGCTGTCAAAAACACCCACACCTTACTGAAGTGGCGCCAGGGGCAGCGTCGGCTCAAGTTGTGCACCTTTTTTCCAAGTAAAGTTAGAACATGATTTCATGCAAGTGCTCTACAAAGAGATGTATTTATATAGAGACCATTTTATAAGACGCTTTGCCTGGACTGCAGTTAACTTCTGGTCTGTGTTAGGTTAGTGTTCAATAATATACCTGTTTATATTATTATTCAAGTTATGTTATTATTAAGTATTAATTGTATTAAATTACGTTGAATTTTGTTGTATGTTTATTTTATTAAATAATCAATTAGTTCTGTAGTTTGAAAGAAACTGTGGTTGAGCTTGGTATCGCAGTGTAAATTACAAAATTTGGAGAGACAAGTTTAGCCAAGTAACGCTTCGTCTCGGTTTCTTTTGCTTGTTTTATCAGGAATAATCTACAGGCACTCTATTGTTTGCGAATGTGTACTGGAATCTAAGGGCAATCCACAAACTCGTGTATGCGCACTTGTATTTGTTTATATTGATACAGTACAGTATATGCAGTATAATTTAATGCTGATCGAAGAATGGACCTCCTTACATTCACACTTTATCTGGACTGCTGGATGACGTCCAGAATGTTCTGTGTGCTGAATGAATATAGACACCAGACACACTCCCTCACAAAGCAACTCGTACTGCAACAGTCCTGGCACTTTCTGATACTTAGTTGGCTATAAATATTACTGATATGTGTGTTTGAAATATACGGTTGGGGTTTTTAGTACGAGAGATTGAGGTTTTATGTTTGTGTTTCTAAACACTCTAAAATACAGATTTGTTTGCCAAGCATCTTTTGGTAACATCATTTCTCTTTTGTGTTTTTTCATGATAACATTTTAAAACGTTAAAAATATGAAAAATATATCCTGTGTCCAAACTTTTGACTACTAGTTTATGTGTTATCGTAGAAAGGTGAGGGACGCCACCGGGGTTGACATTAACATGCGAGTTGGAGTGCATTCTGGGAATGTACTCTGCGGTGTGATTGGCCTCCAGAAATGGCAGTACGATGTTTGGTCGCATGACGTCACCCTGGCCAATCACATGGAGGCAGGAGGTGTACCTGGGTAAGGCTCAGGCGTATGACTTTTGTTTTTCCCCATTTTGTGATTTTCACATATTTGCTACAAGTGCTTCCGTCCTCATGAAGTGTTCTTGACGTTAATAGAAAATCTCTGTTGAGAGTAACAATGAATGTCCTTTTGTGCTTGTGAGTGTTTTGTTGATTAACACATAATACAGCGAAAAAGAACAGCTGTAACGTAACTCCTCATTGTATTGGACAGTTCATTTTTTCTTGTCGTATCTTTATTGTCTCGGCAAGCGTTGGAAAATGTGCGAACTACTTGTTATGCACCTGTTTTCATGAAGTGTTCTTTCATTGTGATGTTTGTGTGCATCCTCTCCAGGCGAGTTCACATCTCCTCTGTTACGCTGGAACATTTGAACGGGGCGTACAAAGTCGAGCAGGGGAACGGACAGAGCCGAGACTCCTACCTGAAAGAGAACGGCATCATCACTTTCCTAGTCATCAACCCGAAGGTAAAACATGACATGACGTAGAGCTACAACATGTCGATGTATGTTTGATATTTAAACGTAATACTTAATTTCAGGTGTTTGATATATTGTATATATTTATTTGTTTAGTGGGTAAACATAATCATATCCAAATATTTTTTTCATGTTGTATTACTTTTGATAAATCACAAAACAAGTTTCAACTGATGCAGAAATACTGTATTATTTTGTCATTACATTTAATTCACCCTGAGCACCAATTATGTAAATTAGTCTATTTAGACTTTGTAAATAGGCTAATTTGACTTGTTAGCCATATTTGACAATCACGAAAGAGCTGTTTATCAAATCTCATGTTCAATTTACTGCTGTAGTTTAACACAGAGCTTAGATCCGAGCATCAAGACCCAGAAGATTCCAAAATATTCATCTCCTCAGATGTGTGTGGGCTTTACAGCCCACATATTATAATGCCTGGCACCATATACTATTCAAATAACAACGCCAATTCTTGTATTTATCCAGTACGTTATTTACTTTTCCACAATGCATTCGCCTGAGGTAATAAAAGCAGCAATGTTTTCTCATAAGAGACTCATACATTTATTTTCTGCTCTTTTTGAGCCTCTCAGCTCAAACATAACAGCCCACTGCCACCCACCAGACTCCCATTATCATTACCAGATTAGAGTTTTGAGGGCTTTTCGCTTGTTTGGTTAGTTGTTGTCTTTTTTTATACTCTTTGGCTAATGCCTATTTGCGTAATCACTTTTTGACTCTAGTAAAAGTTTTTTTGTCATGACGGTGAAAGGTAAAGCTGTGTTGGACTTTAGAAAGACGGAATTGACATACTGATTATCTATGTTTGATTTTCTGTTGATTATCTATTATCTATGCGAGCCCTCATTTTTCTAATAATTTCTTGAATTCTGTATTTCTGCGTGGTCTTATAAAAAATCTTCAACCCTTGTGTGGTGTTAAGGTCTCTCCGTTGTCTTTCTGATTACTACAAAAGATATAATTTTTTAAATCTCTGACATTTATTGTATTGTATTGTATTGTATTGTATTGTATAGCATGGTATGGTATTATATTAAGTTATGTTATGTTATGTTATGTTATGTTATGTTACGCTACGTTACGTTACGTTACATTACATTACATTATATTTTATTATATTATATAGGATTAGATAAAACATGATAACATACAATAAAATAACATACAATAAAATAAAATAAGATTAGATTGTTTAATTGTTTTTGCCTATATAATAAATGTAAACAAAAAACAAATGGCATCTTTTTTATAAATGTGATTTGGCAGATAAATGACAAATATTATCAATTTATGTTTCTTTTAATTGGAATAAATTAAACATTAAATTTGGTACTTTGGATTTATTAATAATATTCAATTAAACACATTTGACATAAATATTTATGTCTGTATTGATAAAAAAACGAGTAATACTATTGATCCACCAGACCTGCAAACATTTATTTAAATTTTCAACATTTTGATCCAGATTATTGTTGATATTCTATTAGAATAATATACACCAATAATCCAATAATATACACAATCTCTTTGTGTCTTGAGTTTCCATATTGTCTTATTGTCTTACTATTTTTTCTCACTTAGGCAGAGAAACGAAGTCCGCTGCTCTCCAGCCGCCTTCGGCCCATGTTGGACGGGGCCAAGATGAGGGCATCTGTCCGCATGACGCAGTACCTCGAGTCATGGGGGGCAGCCAAGCCGTTTGCGAATCTCCACCATAGAGACAGCATGACCAATGAGAACGGAAAGATCAATACACATGTGAGTCAAGCGGAGGAAAATACTGAGATTCTGATTCATAGAAATGCCGTTGTAGAATCTATAGGAACGTTCATTTGCAATTTTTCTCCTAGGATGTGCCGTTGGGGCAGTACAGTTTTCAACAAAGGTCAGAAAGGTCTGTTTTGTACTTTTTATTATTTATGATGGCTTCGTGATAATAAGCAGTGTCAAGTGAATATCACTTCAGGACATTCACACGCTGACCTCATCTGCATTTCTAAGCTTGCTTCAAGTCTCTCTCCCTATTTCCATCCTCCCGCCTGATCATCTTTTCAGAACAAAATCGCAGAAGAAGAGATTTGAAGAGGAATTGAATGAAAGAATAATTCGCACCATCCATGGCATCAACTCACAGAAGTGAGTACCCATAATTCCCAGCATCTTATCTGTAAGACGGATTCCACAATTTTTATGAAAGACAGCATGTGTAAGAGCCACTTTCAGTTTAACAAGGAAGAATTCAGAGTGCTTTCACTTTTATTGATCTATAAGATAAAACACATCCGTCATAGGACAGTGCATTAGTGTCACATTGATAATCCATGACCATTTTAATCCAATTTTCACCTGAAAATAAGCAGGTCAGAAGTCCATACCATTATGACAAAACAATTATTAAAATCATGTTTATTTCCTAATTGAGGGAAAAAATGATATTCAATATGCAAAATGCTGCCATTTTAATTAGTACTTTGCACCCCAGTGTACAATATTTTTTTAGCACAATTTACATCAGATCATTTCCTGCATTTACTCCTCAAAACAAGCTATTATAAAAACCATTGAGAGCAACAACAGCATTTAATTGATTTAAATGACTTTATGCTTTCTTTCCCCCAGGCAGTGGCTAAAATCAGAAGACATTCAGAGGATTTCTCTCTTCTTTCACAATAAGACCTTAGAAAAAGAGGTAGACTCCACCTTGAAACGCCTGAGTAAATCACAGATGGATACAAAACTGCACAGATGTACAGATAACCTTCACAAACGTTCACATTTTAATATTGATATCGTGTTAATTCAACAGATATGATAATAGTTGAATTAATCGCCTACATGTATTTTACATTTTGTCTTAACGGGGAACTCTTCTCCGGCAAACAATGAAAATTCTGCCATTAATGGCTCACCCTCAAGAAGTTTAACATCTGTACCTCCGTTTTTCCTAAAAACGCAAATTAAGGTTATGAAAGCTTTCTGACTCCTCCTTAGATTTCAATGCAACCAAACTTCAAAGCACTGAAATTGCCTAAAGACATCGTAAAATTGTCCACGCGACTCCAGGGGTTCAGTTATAATTAATGTAATGCACCCAGGATACTTTTTTGTGCACAAACAAGCAAAACTTATAACTATATTCAAAAACTTCCTGATTTGAGGGTTAGTTTCCAGCCCACGTTCCCAAGAGCCACACAACAGTGCCTCCGGTGTCAGCATCGGTCAGAACACACAGGCTCTACGTCAGAACACACGCGTCGAGCGATGCTGACACTGGATGCAATGTCGTGGCTTGTGTGTTTGGTTACGTTGCAATCTATCTTGGTTCCAAACTTTCTCTTTCTGCCTCACAACAATCCTTTTTTATGTGTGATACATTCATCAAACAAAGAGAAAGCACAAAATGAATAAAATGAATTTGGACTGTTAGCAGAATATTTCTTGCGATGATATTTTTCCCTTTTTGATTCAGTACAGAGCAACAACTCTTCCAGCCTTCAAATACTACGTCACCTGTGCGTGTCTCATTTTCTTCTGCATCTTTGTAGTTCAGGTGTTAGTTTTGCCCAAGTAAGTATCACCTCCACTACCCACACATCACATACTGCAATTACTCGCACCCGCCGTCTCTCACAGCACTTAGACCGGGCAACCCATAATAATATTACAACATCTACACAATTGAGAGAAAAGAAGTGCGAGAATAGAGATTGAGATGATGGGAACGTCAATGAGCATCTGAAAACGACTGCCATGAGCGGGCTTTTATGGATTTTGATGAATTAGAGGACAGTCTGGTTTGAAAATAATGTCTCTCTTTGTATGATGGCAGACAGGAAAATCTATCCGAGGCGTCGCTCTAGTTTACTGCTCATGTTGCCTGAGAGCACCTTTCCTCCTTTTTTTTTTTTCTCGCCCTGTGCTCCTGCCATTGATTTTATGCCACGTTTATGGTGAGATGTGGCGCTTTCGAATGGAGCTTAACGTTTACGTTCTTATATAGAAGAAAGAAATTTAATTAGAGGCGCTTGTATGGAAATCTAATGCTATTTGGACAAAACTCTAACCGTGAGTGTTGTACTACAGAAAAAACTAAACAGGAAAAATGAGACTTGTTCTACAGAGACTTGAAAGAGGGCCTGTTCAATCAGTCCAGTAAAAAAACACCTAGCGACTAGCCAGAATGCATAGCAGGACAGTAAATCTGCTCAGAACATCTTTGTTTCACAACGGCGAATGTCAACCGAGTTCTTATTTCTGTATGTGCTGTTCTATTAATTCCCTTACTTTTCATGGTGAATGCATGAGTGCACAAAGAACTTGCGTGACACATTCATGACTGATGCTTACGTGTGCCATTGAGCATCAGTGACGATCAGAGATTGTGTCTCTTACAGAACTATCGTCCTTGGGATTTCATTCGGAACGGCCTTCCTGCTGCTCACCTTCATCCTCTGCATTTGTTTTGCCGGTCACATACTGGTAAGTTGTTCGTGCACTTTCAGTAAATCTAAACCTGTTTCCTTTGAGAGACTTTGAATGAAGAATGACGGCTCGTGTTCTCTAGTCAGATGCAGACGTGTTACATGTATTTCTGCTGCTGGAGGAAATTGCTCTGTGTATTGAAATGTCATTTAATAAGTAGAGGTTCCTTCACATTTAAGACCCTCATCTTGTTAGAGAAATGCCATACCGGGAGGAAAAAACACAGAAAGATTGAAATTTTCTTGCTTTAGTCTGAGGAACAGCTTTTTTCAGCTCTTAGACGGATAGCGATCTCTATGATCAAATTATAACCCACTTTGGGCTTGTGGAACTTTAATGGTTTACGTAAATGTCACCTATATCTCTTTCTGTCTTTCTCTCTGTCTTTGTATATTACTATAGCTTCTGAGAGGGTAAAATGTCTCATTTAATATTCCAGGGTCAATTCACTCATGTGTGAATCTAATGGAATCAGTTGTAAAGAAGTGAGAAATGATATGCTTTATATGGCATTTTTCTATCCGTCAATGTGATATTTGCTTTACTGCATATCATGTATTCAGATTGAGGAAAATTTGGAAAAATTAGCAAGGTTATTATAGACCACTTCCGAAGATGTAAACGGGGTTTGTCCAACAGCTGGTCCAGAAGAACTTCCTGTATCAATTTTTAACACTGCACAAACGTTTAAACAAAACATTTATAACTGAATCATAAGAAATATCATAAAAAATATCTTCATGATTTAATTAAGCTATATTATGTAAAATACAATTAAATAAAACTGAAAATGCTTCTAGACCACTGTTTACAACTTACGTTGTTATCTATAGTGTACTAAAAAAAATTGTTTATTATAAAAATTATAATTTTACAGAATGTTCTGATTTTCCATGTATTTTTCTTAAACTATGGTACAAAAACGTTAAATTTCAGAAAATACCAAAAAGTCACAAAAAAGGGAAAACATAAAGTTTATTTCTGACGCTAAATTATTTTTTTAGAGTATAATGAAATAAAATATTGTCTAAATATTATTTAAAAAAAAATGTAAATAAGAAATGTTGCCTCTGGAAAAGTTGAGGCACTAAAATAAATAACTGAAAATAAAACCATTTAAACAAATATATTAATCTTACACATAACAAATGAACAAATAATTAATAAAAATATGAACATAGAAACTAACTGTGCATAATACTCTGCATTATATTTTGTATTTATAAACACATATATGCATTTATTTATGAAAGACACAAAGTATAAAATTAACAAACTTTCATTTATATAATTAAAAATATTGGTGAATGTAAATAAGAGATGTAAACATTTCCTTAATATGTATACATATATGTGTATGTGTTTATACATACAAATGTAATGTACGCAGTAAACAGATATTTATTATGTAAACTAAAACTTTTATTCTGAAGTGCGATTAATCATTTCAGAGACCTACTTTTTTATTTCATTTTGGGGGAAATTTTATATTTGTTTTGAGAGCGTCGCCCTTATTCAAGCAATCCAGCTACCTATAATCAAGATAACCTGTTTTTCGGTCATTATAGAAAAATATATATATTTAGAATCTGACATTCTATGTCCTAAACAGTATTTACGATGGTAAAAAGAGGCCACATTACATAGCCGAGACCTTCTGCTAGCCCAAAAACCTTCTTGTTTCATTTTTGTCTTGGATGATATATTTCAATGAGTTACTGTGATCTATTTTTCTCTCTGTATGGGTGTAAACTCAAGTCCCTGTGGGACCCGTGGATGTAAGGGACTATTTTTATAAACCTCTGTGGCTCTCTGTTTTGTGTTTCCTTTCTACTATACCACTCACAACCAGCCATGTGTGTCTAGTGCTGTGTGGAAGGCAGTTAAGAGTAGTTCTCAGCTTAATTCCTAATTTTCTGTTGTGAGAGCTTGTGTGGTCTTACATAAATGAAAGAGGTCTTCTCATACAGTTGATGTGCTTTATTGAAACATTGAACAACTAACACATGATTCACAGACAAGAGGGTTTTAAGAGCTGTTTTTAGTTTGACTACCTGTTACTCCTTTTAGATTTCGGCCTGAAGTGTCCTTTTATTCGGTCGAGGTTGAGTGTTTTTGTAAAATGCTGTTACCCTGTGCTTCTGTCTATTTTCATCCTGAGAATTCAGCATCACTGAGCACAAAGAGGCTGACGTGGCCTCAACAGAGTGAGACAGGGATCAGTACTGCGTTCAGAAGTACAAGCAAAAAGAGCTTTCTTCTTTGTGTGTTAGAATCGGACATTCTAACATTCTCTATAGCCCTCCAAAACTGTCTTCACGTTGATTTGAACAATTCATTGAAAAGTAAAACAGGCCTTGAATGCCATTTTTTGTTGACTGACAAGCTAACATGAGCGCTCTTCATTTATAATTATTACATTTACTCGATGAAGTGATGTTTATTAATGTGTGAATGAGTACAGTCATAACTCAAGGCATTAGGAATGAAAGCTAATATTTTAATGACGTTAGTGGGAGTACAAGTTCTTTTTTTTTACTTCTCTCTTGATGCCGTAGCAATGGGGTAAAGCAGCCTCCTGCACTATGCCCCGGCTCCGGGGCCCATCTAAAGTCATCACCAACAAGCCCTGGATACGTCTTACGCTCACCATGGCAACCACTGCACTTATCCTAGTAATGGCGGTGTTCAACATGGTAAGTATCACTACTCACTAATGGATTGGACCTGATTCATTAGATTCAGTATGACCAGGCATGAGCGTGTTCGATAAGAAAAGGCTCCCTGCTTTCATCATGGATACTCTGGTTATCTCAATACCGTAAACAGCTTTACAGGCTTTATGTCTCAGTAATTCAAGGACCTCTTGAGAAATGAGGGTAGTATAATAAGTCTAGTTCTTGGTCTGCCTTTCCATCCTCTTGTGGCCCATAATGCATATTTCGATCGCTAAAAATAATCAGTGCATAACTTTGTATCCACCTTTTTCATAATGCGCAAAATGACCCATCCCTTGCGTTGCACGTATGGCTGATGCTTAAGCCCCGATTCATATTTTAGCGTCTTTTCCGCGCGGCAGGCGGTGCTGCATGGATCATTTTCTAGATCAATTCCCAATAACGATTAAATCATTCCCTGCTCTGTTTAATACGGTGTTTCACTTCAAATGCATTGAAAATTAAAACAGGTCGTGAATGCTATTTTTCGCATCGAGGTGTAAATAGTTTAACTTTTCGCGTCAGTTGTAGAGATAAAGTGGTGCGGCTTTAGACCCAAAATGTCAATCGGGCCTAAGACTTCCAGTTCGCCGTTTGATCCCAATAGTTAGGCATTACCAAAAATGGGCGTTTAAAATATTTTTATTTAAAATTTAAAATAGACGTTATAATACTTTTGTGTCATTTAAAACAGCATTATGTCAAAGAGCAGTGACCACATTATTTCACAGGGACCGCAAGGGCATGAGTTTTTAACCTTGACTGTAAAAACAACTTGTTTCTCTCTAAACAAGAGACTTGTTTAGAACTTTAGAACTTGTTTCTCTCTTGGCAGCCATTTGAGTCACAAGAGACCAAGTTCTGTTTACTTGAATAGAGGAAGATGTCTCATAATTTGCTGACTAAGGTTACCATATAAGAATATATTTCATTTATTGCTCATCCTCATGTCATTCCAAACCTGTAGGATTTTTTTCTCAAGGGTTAAAAGAACAACGCATCATCTGGGTAGTAGGTATCTGTTTTAGTGTGGATTATGACATGATATCTCAAAAAGCTCTTAGTTTCTGCGAGAGAGTAGAAATCTCCCATTCTCTTACATATTTCAGCCCGAGGATCCCAAATAAAGGTTAATGTTATTAAAAGTCAATGTTAATTGGTTTTACACATTAATTGGACGTGAACCAATATTAGATTTTCGTCTTCTGTGTGTGTGCTAGTTTAAATAATTATGACCTTTTAGCAGTCCCAACAGCACATGGCCTGGTTCTGTCTTGGTTTGTAGGTCAATAAGTAAATGTGGAGCCCAAAGCAATCCCTATCAAGTTAAATTGGCCCCAATTATGTTATTCGGACATTGTTAATGTGGGAATTTTATTTGCCATTCACACAGGGTCAAGATAAAAAACGTTGCTAACACTTTAGATTGCTGCCTGCAATGTACTGCATAATTAAACAGACTTTACGGTGTAACTAATTGTAACAATAATGTACCTCTACAGTACATATATCTAGGTTAAGAGGAACAATATGCAAAGTTTGGGGCATAATGGGGTAAGATTAAGGAAAACAACCAATCCTAAAATCAATCAAATAATAATTAATCATAGAGTCAAAACGTGTAGTTGACAGACAGACAGCCGGCCCAGACGAGATATGGAATGTTTGCTTCATTCGTGCTGTTCTGATTTGCAGAAACTCAAGACATCATATACCCAAATTCCATGTTTGCATTAAAAACAAAATAAGAACCCATGGTTAATTCATTTCCACATTCGCTTATATTTAAGGGCACATTGTGATTTTACAAAACTGCAGTGTATGCTCATGCAAAGATTGTTGTCTAGCATATGCTCTGCATACCACATAACATTGAAACAGTTAACCCTTAGTTTTAAAATAAAGTATAAATATTTTTTTACAACTTTATTTCCTGAACTTTGCAAATTGTTCCCCTTTACCTACAGATATGTACTGTAGAGGTACATTATTGATACAATCGGTTAAGCTGTAAATTCTGTTTAATAATGCGGCACATTGCGGGCCATAATATAAACCATTACCAAAACTTTAATGAAACCATTCAATTACTGGAAAGCAACTGTTTCCAAAGCATCAGCCAAATTTGTGGATTACATTCTTTTCTGCTTTTTCCATCTGCTTCTAATCTACTAATTGCTTTGTGTAACTATATTTTTGTGCATTTTATTTAAAAAAAAACATGTCATAACATATTTCTGTGAAACATATTAATTAGAAAATGGAACAGATGTATTTAGCAGAGATTGAGTGTCTTTTCTGTTTTAATACTCTAGATTTTGTTTTTCTCCATCTGTTGTGTTAAGTTCTTCTTGGGCGATGACAGAATGATGCTTTCAGCTCCAGTGAACGTATCCAACAGCAGCACGGACGGTCCACATAGAGAAATCGCAAACTGCCCAAACAACCAGTTCTACTTGCCGGTGAGTTGCATTAAATTTGTTATGTTTTCAGCAATGAAACCTTTGAAAGTCAGCTTTTTAGAAAATATAAAAAAAGCTTTAAATGGGTTGCAAGAAGTGCTTGTGGGGTTCAAAAGCAGCACCAAACTGAATTTCATAATAAACGACTGTTTTCCAGAAGGTTTCCATTGGTCAACCCCAAACTTATGCCGAACCGATGCTGTGTTTGGCTGGTAGATGACTGAAACAAAGATAATAAACCCACAGTACAAATGGCCTATTCTCTGCATATTGAGCGAATTGCTTTTCACAATTTCGTAGCAGTGCTGTGAGAGCAATGTCAGGCTTATATATGCTCTCTGCAGAAAACAAGAGCCTGGAGAAAAACAACACTAAAGGAGTGTTCTTAGAATTGCCCAGAAGTCACAAACCACACAGTGTTCAAGTATGTTCAAGTATGGACATTTCTTAGAAACATCAATTTCGCAATATGTCATGGACCCCCGTGCCTTTTATGAAAATATAAGCGACGTTGTGTTGTGTTATTTTAGTTCAGATAGCTCAATAGGGTGCAATGAATTATTTAAAGAGTACATAACTAGGGATTTTTAAGGTCCTGCTTGTCCAACAACAAGTTTATGTACATACAATAGAAGGTGTAAAAACACTATTATTTCATTATAATAGGCAGTTTTTCTTATCTTACTTCTTGACTTAGTCTCAAATGATTAGTTCGGCAATTCATGTGTCTAATCCCCTCCTTTTTGCCAGCCTAGACTGATGTGATTGGTCAGATGGTCTAGTCTGATGTGATTGGTATAATAACAGTGTAATTCGTTCACCTTCGGATTTAAAACTTGGCAGACTGCTTACTTTCAAACATGTCAATTTTATGATCTCGTGTTATGTACTCTTAAAAAGGCCTTGGATGTAGTGTCGTACCATTTTGTATAACCTCTAGGTTCTAAAAATATTACTCAATAACGCGTTTGTCATTATAAACTAACCATTACATTTACATTTAGTCATTTGGCAGACGCTTTTATCCAAAGCGACTTTCAGTGCACTTATTACAGGGACAATCTCCCTGGAGCAACATGGAGTAAAGTGTCTTGCTCAAGGACACACTGGTGGTAGCTGCTGGGATCGAACCAGCAACCTTTGATTTACCAGTTCAGTGGTTTAACCCACTAGACCACCATCTCCACTAATAACCATCCATCAAGAATTAAACAAACATACTGTATTTTATGTATTTTAAAGCGGCACTCCATAACTTTTGCCTCTCTATCGCCATCGCTTTTTGAAACATAAAACTTCAGGTGACTTTACCTTCGTGTGGATGGCGTCAAACTCAAACATTTTTCACAAAACCGTACCCGGCAGCTCAAATAATAAATCATTTATAAGCTCACCTATATTGCAAATCAGGTATTTTGATGTACTTGTTTAATAACCGATTTGTATTTATTTTACAGTGAATTTATTTGAGGATTTTATGAAGGGCATTTCTTAGTTGTGTACAAGTCTGTCTTTGCCTCAACAGTACTTCATCTACAGCTGCATTCTGGGATTGATCTCATGCTCGGTGTTCCTGAGGATAAACTACGAGCTAAAGATGATAATCATGCTTGCTGCTGTAGTTGGATATAATGTCATCATTCTCCAGACTCATGCATCAGTACTGGATCATTACAGCATGGATCTTTACCACCAAACCCAGCAACGGTATTTATCTTCACATACACACATTCTTATACACAAATACATGATGGATGGCAAATTGTGAGTGTAATCTTTCCAAAAGGCATAAAAGATCTCTTAGCATTTTTCTTTTGGAACAATGAGTGACATACTGGAGGCTTAAAATCTTACCATTTATTTCATTTCTGCAATTATTTCCCCTCATCTCTTTTTTTTGGATTTGTTTCATTATTCTACGTTTGATCATTATAATGCTCCACCATAGAAGTCCGAATAACACTTGCAATATTCTTGTTGAAAAATAATATTAAATATATATAAATGAAAAAACAAACTTTAAAAAAGGTTTTTTGTTTTAACTTAAACAATTAAGTTACCCGGTTGTCTTAAATTTTTGTTAATTCAAATTAAAAATATTAGTTAACATAAAAACTCATCAAAGTCATGTAATAACTATTTTACATTGAATTCGATTCAAATTTTGAGGCAGCCAGTTAACTTAATTTTTTAAGTTGAAACAACAAAGACATTTCTGTTTGTTTTCAGACCAGGAGTTCTTAAAGATTTGAAGACCATGGGCTCTGTTTCATTGTTCATTTTCTTCATCACGTTGCTTGTGTTGGCGAGGCAGGTGAGTCTCTTCCAAACACCCAAAGTGCCTCTAAATGCTGTGTATTGACTCTATTGACTTCTCTCATATGTTTTCACTGTAAAAATCGTAAATTAGGCTAAACATGTTTCTAACAAAGATTATAACAAGCAATATTGCAAGAGTTTGAAAGTTCCCATGATGCATTACAGCATGTTCAATTCTGTGTTTCTTCTTCGTTTTTCTTTTAAAGATAAGTGATTTAGTTCTTGCTGTCTGAATTTACGCTTTGATATCGTTGTTACTGTTTGAGTTTAGAGTTCTTTTAATGAATAATGTTTTTTTGACTGTTACCATGGTTGAGATTTGTGTGTTCAATGTTGACATGTACGTGCATGACACAACAGTTCATAAACACAAACAGTTTTAACAGTTATTTGATCAAAGTTTGGGTCTGCTTGAGACAAAAACATGTGTTTAGGGTAATATTTAACAGTACTGAAATATTTCATTTATACCAAATTTACATTTTGCATCCACACAACAGAAATATATGAATTGTCTGAACAACAGTAATTGATGTGACAATAATATCTTTATTAGCATTACATAAACAAACAAATTTAAGTTGGCTAAACAAAGTATCATTACTTTGAAGAATTGAATTATATTCGTTGAGTCAACACAAAAGTCTTCTTGCATCAGGTTGCCGTTGACTCTGTTTTTTTTTTACATATGCTTTTCGATAATCTGATTTAATAAATGCATCCTCTGGGTGTGTGAATATCTGAATGTAATTTGAAATGTTTACTCAAATGGTTTATTACATAACACTATAAGAAAGCAAATCTAGTACAAAACATTGAGGATTGCATGTTTTCCAACCTTTAAGAAACGCTTTCACAGTCTCAGCAGGTCGTTGTGGGTCAGACGTTCTGTTCTTGCGTTCAAGGGACTGTTTGTCCTCAGCTAATACACTTGTCTGAATTATGTATTTGAAATGCACAGCTAATACATTCTTGAAGAAGATGATAAGTTACCTAAGGACAGATGTTTATCCAAAGTAATGAGAGACAATAAGAAGAGTTATGAATGACTCTCAATATACTTAGGTAATACCTTCCAAGGTGTCAATATCACAGATATGGAAAATCTGTCTGCTTAAAAGTCTTTTCCGCGTTGAATGCACGCTCAAACACAATGGTTTCACAGAGAGAAAATTGAAGCAATTTTTCATAATGACAGCCCTTTGTACTAGAACAATCCCTAAATATATATGAACTGTCCTTATTTGCATTTAATTCTGCTTTCTTTTTCATCTTAAAAGCCACATGAGGTGATCAAATGTGTACCATCTCTTTACTTCTGTCCTCTTGTAACAGAATGAATATTACTGTAGGTTAGACTTCCTCTGGAGGAACAAGTTTAAGAGGGAGTGCGAGGAGATCGAGACCATGGAGAACCTGAACCGGGTGCTTCTGGAGAATGTCCTTCCTGCTCATGTGGCTGAACATTTCCTGGGTCGTAACTGGAAGAATGAGGTGAGACTCTCAATCCATAGACCATGCCAGTCTGTTCATTTTTAATAAACGATAAACTGATGAATTTATTTAATTATTCGTTATCATTGCATACACGTTGACTGGAGAAGCAGCTAATGGTTGGAAAATTGACACGATTATTACAGACTGTACATATTTCAGGGACATGACTGGCACCCTCATAATGTTATTATGCAATATAATTCAATATTAATTCAACTTTTATTCACTTTAATCATATTCATACAAGGCCGTGTCTGGCCTTTTTTTCCATTTTTTTCCAAAAATGTCCATCTTGAAATTACAATAATTAAAAATGAAATACTTACTAAATACTAATTTGTATTATATATTACAACAATTATCCATCCATTTAATCACAGATAAATATAAACATTTTGCATGCAATGAACTATGATTATATATCTGCCAATGGCGAATATGTGATTATTATATTTATTTTCGACAGGACCTCTACCACCAGTCGTATGATCTGGTGTGCGTCATGTTCGCCTCTATCCCAGACTTCAAGGAATTTTACACAGAATCAGATGTCAATAAGGAGGGACTGGAGTGTCTGAGGCTCCTCAATGAGATCATAGCAGATTTTGATGAGGTACAAAATAACAAACACCTTAATAATCATATTATGTAAATGTTGATTTCATAACAACGCTACAGTAAGATGAAACTTTCTTAGTCTGAAGGTGCACACAAAATACAAATACCACAATCAGTGGTTGGCAGCAATGTAGTTTTTAGTATATTAACCATTTTGAGCCAACACATGAAAACGAATGTTGGAACTAAAATGGCGGTAACTCATGAATTTTTTGGAATACACAATAAATAAATAAAAGTTTTTTTTCATTAAAAAATACATTAAAAAAATACAGGTCGCAAAAGGATAACAAAAAATCTAAGCACACTCTTTATAAAAAAAGAATCAATTACTCTCCCTACATAAATAAAAAAAAAAACACCAAATAAATCTGTTTTCTACAGTCTTAGACCTATCAAATGATATATAGTTTGTCAAGATTAGATTATAAATTACATGCACAATATTGACACAAATTAAGGTGTCCCGTATACGGAACGGGTGACAGTAAACAGCCTACAGGTCAATATGAAATCCAAATGGACCCTATTATTTAGTACTTATAGTGTTAGTGCACATTATTAGATTTGTGGTGAACAATTTATCCATACATGGCAATCCACAAAAAAATATTTTGTAAATATCAAAAAAAGGAATTCCATAAACAATGGGTGGAATAATCCTGTAGAAAAACAAGCCACACACTCTTTTCTTGCCATTCATTATTCAGTTACACTTACTGTATTGACGTCACAATAATGGAGTCGGTCACGTATTTGAAATGTTTAATTTTAGTTAGTGACATCATACACTGTTGTACCATATTTGTTGAAGGGTTTGAAGTATTCCATGCTCATCCCAAAATGTTCATTGTTTTCTTCCTCGTATGTCATTCCAAACCTGTATGACTTTCTTTCTTCTGCAGAACACAAAAGAAAAAATTTTGAAGAACGCTGGCAGCCAAACAACATTGGCCCCCATTGACTTCCATTGTATGGACTCCACACAGACATTTCTTAAAATATCTTCTTTTGTGTTCCACAGATACTCGTGTTTTAAATGACACGAGGTTGAATAAATAACGACATCACTTTTTTGTTAACTATTCCTTTAAAGTCCAATGTGACCTTTTGACATCTGGCATACTGAGAGATTAACATTTGCTGTTGCCTAAAGAAAGTCTGTGCAAGTCCTGTTTATTCAAAACGAATTTTACAGCAAATACTGTGCATTGATATTCAAATACAGTAAAAGTTTCTTAAAAAATTGCAGCTGTCACTATAGACGGTGGTCTTGGAAAGGGGTTTTTCAAACAGTTGTGATGTTTAACTGACTTATGTTAAAGCCGTCAGATACATATTGTAATACAATTATTATTCCTGCTCTCGGTTTGACAGTAAACTCAAAATAATACTTTTATACCTGACAGCTGCTGTCAAAACCCAAATTCAGTGGCGTTGAGAAGATCAAAACCATTGGCAGCACATACATGGCTGCCACAGGGCTAAATGTGACCCTCGGACCAGAACACGCACAGGTAAATTATAACTTTTTTATAATAACTGATGAATTAATTGCAAGTGCCTAAGAAGCTTGTTCTTTATTCCAAAGGACCATGACCGGCAGTATATGCACATCGGAACAATGGTGGAGTTTGCATTTGCTTTGGTGGGAAAGCTTGACGTCATCAACAAGCACTCCTTTAATGACTTCAGACTGCGAGTGGGTAAGCAGAGCCTATAAGTGCATTTCCATTACGTTAACATTTATGCATTGGCAGACCATTTTATCCAAGGCGAAGTGCCAATGATGAACCAAGCCCATGATCTTGGCATTGCCAAACATGCAACGTTGAGCTACAGGAACTCCCTTCCAGTAATGCTGTTATTGATCTGTGGGTGAATACGTTCATGAAGTTTTCAATGTTTCCGGCCTCTCTCATCAGGAATAAACCACGGGCCATTAATCGCGGGCGTGATCGGAGCACAGAAACCACAGTATGACATTTGGGGAAACACAGTAAACGTGGCCAGTCGAATGGAAAGCACCGGGGTACTGGGGAAGATCCAGGTAGATCCTTTCTGACCTACTTGTCATGTGGTTTGGGTTAAATTATTGATGAGCATCTCTGGATCTAATAATCTGTGTTGCTTCTCCAGGTCACAGAGGAGACGAGTCGGATCCTGAAGACGTTGGGTTACATGTGTTCCTGTCGAGGGATCATCAACGTTAAAGGAAAGGGGGAACTCAAGACCTTCTTCGTTCACACTGAGATGACCAGATCTTTATCACAGGGGAATGTAATGCCTTGAATCTCAGTAACACAAAAACACCCAAGAATCGTTGACATCAAACAGCGATTAAATACAGTTGTACAGTACGTGTACGTTGTACACCACTCAAACCCAAAGTAGGACTAATATAGAGCTGTTTGGACCATATACAGAAGATGTTTTTGCATTGCTTTATAAGTAATGAATGGCTGTGTAACTGATCATAACTGTGTTTCGCTCAATCCATTATTTAAATTCTTTTTGTAAAATAAAGGAATATTAACAAAGGTGGCCATGTTTTGATGCTATCATTTTGGTATCCATTAAAATTTCTATATAAATGTCTGAGTGTCTTTTTTTCTCAATCTGTGAAAGCGGTCAAACCACACAGCACTACATTTTACGAAAATATAAACAAAAACTCAACTAAATAGATGTATATACACACATTCTGTTTATTCATATTTTTTTATCGCCACTAAACCAGTGCACATCAGACAGGTGTCACGGATCCAAAGCCCTCCTCCACTGTCCAGGTGATTCCATTTTTGCTGTAGAAGTCCGAGCGAATGTGAGCGACGCGACCAAATGTCTTTCCCAAGTCATGTTGTGATGGTGTAAACCGTCCATACACAGAAGAAGACAGAACAGGAACTGGTCTGCTTGACTCCTAACAAATACACAGGGATCCATTCTTTACTGCATCTTCGCTGCATTTTGTTTATCTACAAAGGCAACACATTATGAATTGGAAACTCACCTCGCTGAAGATGTCTAGACCGCGGGCTTTAGCATGTGTCCGGTCATCTCTGTGGAGTTTGTTATCGTAACCTTCAGTGGTTTGATTTATGCAGTCATACAAAGACATTTCTGAAGCCTATTGTGAAAGAAAACTCTATATCAGTTTGTGTATGTTAGAATTTGTTTGATTTTATATTTCTTATTTAATTTGTGTTGCTGGGTGTCATTGTGAGGCCAATGTATAGACTGTTTCAGGGACAAAACCATAAATGTGAAAGTGACCTATTCCTTTTAACCCATCCAGTGAGTAGTGAACACACCCACAGCAAGTGGTGAACACACGTACACCCAGAGAAGTGGGCAGCTATCACTGCAGCGCCCGGAGAGCAAGTAGGGGTAAGGTGCCTTGCTCAAGGGCACCTCAATAGTCACCCGCTGGTCCTGAGGATCGAACTGGCAACCTACTGGTCACAAGTCCGACTCTCTAACCATTAGGCCACGATTGTAAACAAACGTTACGTGGCCCAAACTTAACTTCTGGTAGACCTCTGCAAAGAGTAAATAACTGTTGATTAGGTTGAAATAAATGTATTGCTGTTAATATACAATAAAATAATACATATTAATATCAATATAAATAAAATATCAAATAAATTGTTGTATTAGTAGCCACCAGAGCCATTGAGAGAGAGTTCTGCCAACGGAAGTCCAAAACGCTGGAGCGTCACGTGATTCATGGAGCCTTCAGATAGTTGCAGGAAGTTATGTTTTCTCTTTAAATGCTTGTCAACCGTATGCGTCATCAATGTTCTCAAATTTCAGTAATAAAAGCATTATAAAATGTAAATTTAACATCGCTCAGGACGTATAAACATTGTAGTCATTCTTACCTTGAAATATAACGACTACCTTTATAAAATAAAACCTGAAATCATAAACCTTGATGAAGTATGCGGTCGACAAATGCGACTCGCGGAAGAGGCATCCCAATCCTGGCAAGGTCCTCATATGGTCACCTAGATTAGTCGCAGCTCATTGCGTTACTAACTTCCGGGAACTATTGATAAACTATTCCATTGGAGTCAACTGAGAAGACGCGACTCTCTCTCCAATGGCTCTGGTAGCCACTAGCCAGACCGATGACCAAACGCAGACTGGAAGTTGAGATCGTTTTTACATCGGTATTTTGACTAATTTCTGCGAGGAGACACGCTGTTCCAAATCACGCTTAAATGGTTTAAAGTTCCCATGAACCCGAAATCATCTCATTCCGTATTTTTTCTGAGTGAAATGGAATTTCTAATGAGAAAAATAGTGGGCGTGGCTTTCACTGCGATTTGATTGGATGCATAAAAACAGCCGTTGCATTTTTAGATGGAATTCCAGTAGACTGACAGTTGAAGTGGAGTCGTTTACGGACGCTCCGCCCAAGGACGGGCCTAAGATACGTCAATTATGATGCATAACTTTAGTCATTACAGAACGGAAGTTACGTACATTTAAATGTTTTAACTAAAGATCATGAGGGTAAGCTATTTTTAAAAAGAGAATAACCCACATTGATAAACTATTTACAATAAACGCTGCCATATTTCAGGAGAAATAGGCATTGTCATTTTTAATATCACCTGGACTTTAACTTCGGGCCAGGCGCGTGCGTCCGATGATATAACTGAAAGATAACCATAGTTATTTATTGATATTTTACATGGAAATGTAAGGAGAATTTAAATAGTGCTACCGTGATACATGACCAAAAACACAGCATTACTGTTGGGCACTGTTTTTGTTTGAACTTTGTAAAAGCTGCCAAGTTTGATCTTACCTTCGGGGTGTTGTTTAAATATCGCATTTCTTTGGTTTCTGTCCGTCTTGGTGGTATAAAGCTGAAGACAGACAGAGTAGAAAGAGGTCTGTACTTCGCTTCGAATGACGCGTCCATTACAATTCACGCTTTGATCGCACGAGAGGATCAAGTTTGACGGCGCAGTTTAGCGTCTACGGTTGCTAGGATACAAGAGTCTACTGCGCATGGAATTGGTAATGAAATCGATGAATGATTGACATTTGGATCTAAAGTAAATTCTTCAAGAAGGATGCATTGGCTTTTATCCTTTACTTCAAGCAGTTTAGAAAATGCTTCGTTGAATATAGAAATGCATCATCACCGAGCCTCCAAACTATACATGACATTTGACGATCTAACTTCACAATGGGCTAAAATAAATAATTTAAACTCTGCCAGGTAGGTATCTGGTCCGGTCACTGACCAATAAAGCACAAATGCAGGCTTTGTGTCTTCATAAAATCACATAAAAACATTATTCTGTTCTTTTTAATGTTTATATTGCCTGATCTCCATTCACTTTCATTTTCACAACTTTGGTTCATGATATATAACTAACATTTTAAATGATTAGTTGTAAATTAAATAGATTGCAAGAAAATATATGTAGGGCCCAAGGGCACCAGCTAAGGAGTATCAGATGTAATGTCTTTCAACGTAAATAGGAAAAATATACTAATTGTTGTCATTAGTAGTAGTATTGTAGTACTAGTGACATTAGTATTTAAGAATGTAAACAACCAAATCAATTAAAAAACTCGTAAACCAAAGTTCTTTGAGTGCTTCAAAGCTTGTTTATAATGCATTCTTTGAAAAAGACTTGTGGCTTAAAGCCACAAAGGTAAGGATGCCAAGAGTCAGATGAAGAACGGTTGCTGTTGTTTTAACTAGTCTTGGGACTTTGTGGAATGACATGCAAACACTGCACCTTTAAACACAGACAGAGAGGCCCAAAGGCGTGCAGAACCTCAACGTCTTTTAATACAGTTTGAATGGGCTTGTAAATTTGTCAATATTTGGCCAAATTAAGGATTCTCGTTGTCTATAAATTATAGCTCTAAAAACACATGTTGGGTAACATCGCCCTCTACCGAACGAGCTTGAGACGCACACCAATGCGCCAAAATAAAAGTCCCACAAATTAAGGTAAAAGAGGTATTATTAATTAGTGGCACATTTTACACAAATGTATTTATATTTAATTACGTTCCATGGTTTTGTACATAAATAATGATGTACATAACCATACCTCCGCACACAACATTATCCATTTGCACAAGTGTACATACCATCTGTAAATATGCACAATTAAACAACATATCACACTGTACAACGTCTCCTATACATTGTTATTCCCATTTTCCTTTATTTTATACATGCAATTTTTTAGCACTATTAATCTTTGTTATAATTTGTCTTGTCATTGTGTTAAATGTGTGTACTACCAAAGAAAATTCCTTATGTGTGCAAGCAAACTTGCCAATAAAGCTCTTCTGATTCTGATGCTGATTCTAAATCACAAGAATCAAACAATAACCTCAACATTTAAACACAAAATGCTCTAAATGTGTAAGGGAGTTAAAAATGTCTCAATGAATTGCTACTATATGGTCATTCCCTGAGCTAACTATTGTGTTACTTCATTTTATTTTGTAACTTAAGGGTCTATACTTACTTACATCTACCTTTAAACACCTTCTGTAATAATTAAGTATTGAACATAAACAAATAAGACTCTTTCCAGAATCACAAAACAACAAAAAAATAGTTGTCAATGACACCATACCTGTCAGCCCCCTTTTATAAGGTATTTGTGCCAGCTCCAAACAATAAAAAATATTTATAATGGTTTAAAGTAAACACAATTGTCCAACTAGTTTTATAGAAAACAAAACCTTTATCTGCTAGACCACCTTTGAGCAGTATTAAATTCAACTTTAAGCTTTCCTTGTTCTTGTTTTGTTTACTTCTCCGTATTGCTGCAGTCCTGTAACTGTGATATTTTGGGCGATTTCTACAGTTACCACCTTGATCCCACAAACGCATTCCGTGTCACTATCTGTCACTCGTGTAGTATGGAGGGCAAGTTCAGACTGAACTATGGGTGTGACAAAAGAAAATAGGCGTTGCTTATGTCATTCAAGACAAGAGTAAAATGAAAATAGGGGACAGGAAAGGCATGATTTTTGACGGACACGCGAAGACTCCGTACACTTGACTTTACTGCTGGAGAGGATCTAATCGCCTGTAAATACTCAATGTGAATACTGACTCCTCAAAACACGCTAAACGGCTCCGAGGCGTTCGGCTATGAGAGCTGTGTAAGGATCTGTCATAACTAGACGAGCACAGGATTTATCATAAGGTACATTTATGTGACATATGTGAGATGTCAGATTTGTTGTTTGCGAAGCGCGACGCGACGAAGCGAAACTCTAACTTACTATTGAAATAACGAACCATTCGCGCACGTTGCCATGTAGACCGCTCGGTTTATTTGATGCATTTGTTTGTTTATTGAAATCGTAACGTCAGTGGTTTGTCGCGTCGCGTTGTCGCTAGCTGTGCGTAACTGTGAGACGTCTTGAAATTAATTGAGCTTGGATAACCAAACTAAATGTTCTGAGCTGTTGGTTATATTTTAACTTTCATAACATGAAGCGTTCACAGGCAAACAATGTTACGCCTAAAGCAAAACTTTGGAGATACGTAACGAGATGTTTGCGTCAAGCTGTTTTCTTTCGCAAATTCTCCCCTTAGGAATAAATAACCGTTAACGATAGTAACCATAGTACCAACCTAGCAAAACCGCAAAAAAAATCATTTCCCGGGTGGAATGACTGCTTCTGCAATAAAGCAAATTTATAAAAAAAAAAAACTATGATGTTGCATCATGGTGCACAGTAAATTAATAGTACCCGTTTTATTAACTCATATGAGAATGATACACAGGAAGCATCATTCAGCAGATAGATAGATAGATAGATAGATAGATAGATAGATAGTTTGTACAGTTTGTATAATTGTGTCATTCTCTCTTTCTCACTGATCTCCATCTCTTCAGGCCTTTTGTATTATTTCTATCTTTCCATTCTTTACTCTTTTAATTCTGCAGGATGCTGCGAAGGTTTAATTCAGAGGGTGCGCTGTTGGATCTCGACTACTCACCTCGGCGACAAGGGGATGAAGATGGTACCCGGGACATGTCAGAGGATGAGATGGATTGCGCTCCAGCATCCTATCCTTGCACCCCAGATGCGAACTCAGCGAGTGCTGGCAAAAATACGAAAGGACTACTCGACAGAGTTCAAAGCACTAGTGTGGAAAACCTCATCGGTTCGGAAAAGGACTTTGATTTCTTAAAAGTCAAAAACTTAAATGATAGCTTCAAAGCTTACAGTGACAGCCAGCTTGCCCCAAACACCAAAGGCAGCTTTGATAGAGTGGAAAAATGTGGCAACCATTCCCACTTGCTAACATCCACGCTCAAGCCATACGCCAGCCATACGCCTGTCTCCCCGAGACCATCCCATTATCACAGGCAACAAGCTCGGGCCAAGTTAGCAGCTGCGAAATTACACATTAAAAGTTTGTTTGGACAGGTAAGAGTTGATACGATTTTCTTCTTCACTTCTTGCTTCAGTTCCTTTACGCTACACAAACACTTACGCTTTATTGACATTAGGCATTTTAGAAATGAATGACCATTTTGGCCAGGTGCTGCCCTACAGGCCATTTTGCAAGACATACACAACACAGCACAAATACATCTTGGAGATGTCTGTTTGATGTCTGCAAGTTGTATTTTTCTTTATTTGCTTGCTAATCTGCAATATGTCTCCGAGACATTTCCTGTCAGATGTTTATGATTTAGAATGTACTGTATGTAAAGTATGTAAGGTGTTTTACATTTTTTGTAAGACATTTCTAAAATGTTTTAAATAGGGCTGATAACTCTAACACGTTAACGCATGCGGAACATTTTTTTCAGATTAACGCATTAAAATATTTAACGCAATTTACACAGCATCCGTTTATGTTGTCATTCTTCGTCTATCGTTACATTACATAATCAAGCTCATTCATGTAAAGGGCTTCTAAAGTCCCAGTGAAATAAAAAATGACAATGCCTATTTATTCATGAAATATTAAAGTATTTATTGTAAATAGTCTATCTATGTGGGTCATTTTCTTTTTTAAATGTGTGTGCCCTCATAATCTTCAGGTAAAATCTGAAAATTCCTGTACTGACTATCCATCTTAAATGGATGTTGTCGATGTCAGACGGCATAGGCGGAGCATCCGTTAACTCCTCCCATGTAACTATCAGTCTGTTGCCAGTTCTGTTTCAAAATGCAATGGCTGTTTTTATACATCCAATCAAATCGCAGAGAAAGACGAAAGCGACGCCCACTATTTTTCTCATTAGAAATTCCATTTCAATTGGAAAAAATACAGAGGTAAAAACGAACTCAACTTCAGTCCTCCCCCAGGTGAATCTCTGTCTGAATCTGATTTCATCAGTATTAAGTTCTCTGTCATGCTTGAATGGACAGCAACACACAAGATTATGCAGGAATGCCTGGTTTGTTTAGTATTTTCATAAACACAGATTTCTACGTGCAGATCCTTAATGAAGGCAAAGTGTTGTGAAATGCAAATGGGCGTCAGGTCTGTGTAGAGCTGGATCTCACTCCGCATTCTTAAACCTGCTGCTGTGACTCCTGTCAACTGTGATAATCGAAGAACAAAAGAAAAGAGAAAATCAATGTGTTTTGTGGCTTTAATTCGGTATTTAATTTAGAATTTATCATTAAAGACTGTAAAGTGTAAATTCAATTTCTGTATATATCCTACCTGTTTGATATGATAGCTCTTAATTATACTGTACTTCAATGTTAAATGGCTATAATTAATGTTAAAATACACAAAAAATAATCAACTTAATGGAGACATCAGTAGCAGTACTAATATCAGAATGTTTACTTTCATTCATAAAATGATGTTGTTAAAGAAATCTGTTTAATACTTAGTAACATTAATTTGGAGACGAAATGTGAAATTATTAAAACGTAAAAGTTTATTTAAAAACATAAAAGTTACCTTAATCAGATTTTTTTTATCAATTGACAGCACTAGTTTTAAGACGTTTCTAAAATATTTATCAGATGTATTTACACAGCAGATGATCTCCAGATCTTTAACAGAAATATTAAGACGTATCTGTGCTATCTAAGTCTGGTCCAGAAGCACTTTCAGTTTCATTTTTAAAACTACACATGCTTCTGGACCATTGGCAAAGTTTACACATCAAATTTAGCTGTTTTTCTTTTTTCGAATAAAAGCACAGTAACATCTATGTTTACTGATTTCAATGATTAACAATTTCAGTGAAATACATAAATGTTCAATGTGAAAAATACTTAAATGTGTCTATAGGGCTGTCTCTCCCTCCTCATTGACCCACGATTCAGCAACCGATGCAGCTTCTATATGTGTCTATGTTTATGATTGTTTTAATCTGCAGAATTTATGAATCATTGTCCAAGCATAACTTTGAATACGATCACATACAAGAGAAATAGGGAGTTATATTTGTAGTTTGTACAGTACTTGATACAAACTGTCTGTCGTGTCAGGAATACAGCTTCAGCTCCAAGAATATAGTACTTTGTCAAATTGCAGAAAATTATATGTCATGTTTGCTTTAAATTGCACAACTACGTTTTCTTTGAATTAGTTTCCTCTACACCTCTTTAACTCTTCTATCTGAGTTACGTAAAAGCGGAACCAAATTGTGAAAAGGGAACTAAATGTTCTAATGTTGTACATGGGAATCACATTGTTGAGTCAATTTTTTTCATCTTTGACGATGTTGCAAGACAACACAAGAGACTGAGAAACACACAGAAAAAAGTCCAGAAGTATTTGATATCTGGCTAATCTGACATTATCGGAATGCTTTCCATGTCGTAATGCCTGTGTGATGTTTGTTTATATCATGGAACTTTGGGGTAAACCATAACTTCCTCAATGTCTTGAATCAAGCAAGTTTCAGGTCAATGTTGTGTATTTGTGGTTTTAAACCCTTGTTTCTTTTCATTTCTTGCAAGGCTTCACCACAGTCCTCGCATTCAAATCTTACAAGTGCAGAGCACAGGGAAAACGTAAGCAGGTAATATTATATCATATATCTTAAGTTCTTACACTACAGTATGATCTCTGTCTTTCGATCCCTCTTTGCGTCATAACAAGCCCTTGTTTTGGCCCACTGTTATTGATTCCATACATTTTTTACCGGATATCTGTCACGGATCATCTAACCCTCTTGTTTCTCTCAGTGAGAAGGAGAGGCGCTCGCGAATTCCTTTCCTGAGACAGTGGAGTCAGGTGGGCCATAGTAGAGCTCGCCTCAGCAGGAAAGACATGGAACAATGGGCCATATCTCTTGATCATTTGATGGACAGCAGAGGTGAGCGCTCAGTCATTTTTTTTAAAGGGGTCATATACCGCGAATACGTGATTTTCTGTGTCTTTGGTGGGATATTGCTCATGCATGTATTAGACACGTAAAATAGCTAAAATGAAAGTGTCTCAGCAAAAGATGCATTCTAACTGAAAGCGAATGCTCAGACCCGCCTGAAACGCCTCGTGTACCCACACCCCCACAAATCCACGTCAGTTCGTGGTATACTTTGACTAAGACCGCCCAAATATATACGCAAGTAAGATGTGCGTACCTGTCAGTACAATGGCTATGGAACCTGATGTTTTAAATATGGTAAGAAGTGTTACTAGTATTCGACCAATCACTATGCACTTGTTAACTGGCCAATCATAGCACACCTCGCTTTTCAGAGCGATGAGCTTTGTAAAAAATCTGCGCGTTTCAGATAGGCGGGATACATAACATGCACGGTATGTGGAAAATACACCATTTGTAACCTTAAATCGTACATACACATTGCATTACATATAAAACAAACCATAAAATTATTTTTAGCCATGTCATATGACCCCTTTAATGTAATTGTTGTAAGTACTGTAGATTGGCCACACCTTGTTTAATATGAATATGAATATTAGTGATAATGTCAACAGTTAATGTAGGCCATTTATTGTAGAGTTTATTATGTGCTTTGTGGTTCGTGGTTTACAATGTGTTGTGGTTTTGTGGTGAAACGCATCTATTACATAATTGAATCCCAATCTCTTTCCTCTTAACGTTAAGGAACCAGTTTTGTTAATTTGTTCAACTGTAAATAATAGTGTTGTCTGACGTTTTCAGGGCTTTGTTATGCGGTTGTTAAAGTCTTCTGGGTGGTTGCTAGGTGGATACTAACTGACCAACAAAATACGATTTCTGAAAAATGTTTGAAAAACGCATAGATGGCAACAAGGTCAAAACTGTCCTCGTTCACAGACATCTGTGATAATGTCTAAAAATGCTCATTATGCATGCCAGGCAATGTCACATTGTAAAGAATAGTGCTTGTGCACGATGTGTGCTTTTGTTGTTTACGTAAAGAGTCTGTACGTGTGCAACCTGTTTGTTTAAATGAATATAGAAAATATATATTTTTGACCCAAAAATGGTTTAAAACAACACTCTTCAAAATAAGCACTCTTGAATTAAAAAGGTGCTTAAAAGGTTCTTCTCAGCGATGCCATAGAAGAATCATTTTTGGTTCCACAAAGAACCATTCAATCATCTCTTTCTTACTTTTATATAATCTGAAGAACCATTTTCGGATGTTGAAGGTTCTTTATGGAACCATAAGGTTCTTCTATGGCATCGGAGAACCTTTTAAAGCACCTTGATACAACATTTTTAAATTTCAACACAACGGTTGGGTTTGTCCATATTTGACCCAACAATGGATCGAAAACAGCCCAGGATTTTCAAATTGTATAACGTTTACAGTATAAAACAAATATAAACAACACGTACAACTTTATCAGTCAATTACATTATTTATTGCATGAGTTATATTTTTAGCGCATGCAGCTTGTGCTGTGTAAACAGTGTACTAATGATAAATACTGGACGCTGTTACGTTTGTCTTAACACCAGAAGGCATGATTCCATAGTGATAATTGTATTTCAGGTATTTAATGATTAACACATCTTGTCGTGTTTGTTTCTGAAGTGAATCTGCTCGGGCAGAGCTGTTGAGTAGAACTTACAAAGAAGTTGTGGTTTGTCCATGATGGGAATTGACATAAATCTGTTTTTTTTATTAAATTTTGTTGGGTTTTTTGTTTTTGTTCTGTCCCTTTATGGGAAGCTATTCGTCATTGTGACAGTGTCCCTCATAAAATCCAATAATACACTGGCAGTAACAGCCGAGACAGATGTTTGCTCAAACTATAACATGAAGTCACGAATTTCAGTGTCAATGTTATTTGGAAATGCCATAAAGTACATAATAGGCATTTTTCATGAGTAAGGTACATGTTTACTTTTTGAAAACAATGAAGGCTTAACTTCCATGTTTTTGAGGAAGATGTAAAATGGTTTATTCTATAATATTCATCATTTCATTCTGTCGGTTTTTGACATCTTGGTGGTCTTTTTCCATTTTATGTAACAATTGAAAATATTTGATGTTATAACTAGTGAAGATACAGTGTTATCAAAAATGTTTCCTTCATTTATTCAAAATAGACAATTTAAAAATATATATATAAATATTTTTTTAAATAGTAAGCCATTAGACCCTATTCTCATTTTAAACTTAACTGCTACTGCTATGTGCCAAATCAGTTAGCATAGCTATGCTAATCTTGCATGTGCAGGTGTTCTTCTGTATCTGCTTTTGTTGAAATGTGGGAACACAGGTTTGTTGTAACTTCAGCGCTCGCCCTTCCCCTCGCATGGTTCTCTTTTCTTTTGAGAAAATCAGAGGGAAGGCATGTGTCAGATAAACCCTAAAGATATCAAGTTCAAAAAGCTTTTTTTCAAATTTTGGTGTCTAAGTGGCATTAGTGGGTGTACATCAGCAAAACATGTTTGTGAACTTGTCACTTGAGCCTGTACACCCCTCCCATTCGTAAACATAAAAAGGTATTTTTGAAAAAAGTTGATTAAGGTTCTTTCTCTTGCATGATCTGAACCCGCTGGCCTAACCTGTCCTTTAGTGGGAGTAACAGTGTTTGAAGCATTCCTACGATCCGAGTTCAGCGATGAGAACCTGCAGTTCTACATGGCCTGTGAGCAGTACAGAAATTCGTCCAACAAATTCAGTCTGCAGAGGCGAGCGAAAGCTATTACTGAGACCTACATTCAGCCGGGTGCTCCCAGAGAGGTACAATCATCTATATGTAGCTGCTTATCTGTATGTTATTAGAAGGAATGTTTTAAAAATCCACTTTTCTTAGTTGCATGACACAAAAGAAAAGGATTTACCGTAAATAGGGACTGAGACTGTCATACTAGAACAACAACCAAACCAAAATTTATCACGTAAAATATAAAATAACTATAACACTATTCTTAGTTTACTGAAGCCATGTATAGATTTGTGTTAGGATCCGAATAAAATGTACATTAGGTACACCTGATTAATTGCTTGTTTACACAAATATCTAATAAGCCAATCACATGGCAGAAAGTCAATGCATTTAGATTTGGTGACATGGTACGGAAGATCTGTTAAAGTTCAAATCAACACAACACGGTATAGTTGGAAAGTTCACATGCAAAACCCTCTTAAAAGCCACATCAGTCAAATATGTTATTATGATTTTGTGTGAATGCTCTCCACACATAGTATATGTTACTCAAATAATTTTGCTTCAAAAGCATCTCAATACCACATTCTGACCGGTCTGAAATAATATGGTATTGCTAAAAGTAGATGTAGGAGATGAAAAATGCACATTTACTGTAAACAAATGGTCGTCTGACGGATTTGCATCTGAACTCTTCAAGTGTTGGTGCAAAAACTGCCGGTTTGAGTTTTTCAGAAACTGCTCATCTACTGGGATTTCATATCTCTTGGGTTTATCCGAGTGGTCTGAAAAAAATCCAGTGAGCAGCAGCTTTGTGGGCGAAAATTCCTTGTCAAGTCAGAAGAGATAAAAAGATAAAAAGGAGACAGTATTGACTACAAATAACCACTTGTTACAACCAAGGTACAACTTGCAATTGGCAATGTACAACCTTTGCCTCTATATCACCATCTCTGTTTAATATGGATGTAACAATATTATCGATATCGGGTTATCGCAATAGAAAAATGGTCTCAATATTACTGAAGTCACATGACTGTATGAAACAAGATCTTCTGGGCCTAAGAAAAAGAAAGTTTGAAAAATTATAGGCGTTACCTTTGTCAAGGTCCACCTGGTGTCATTATTTTGCAACAGTTATAAATAGAGGATAAAGAAAAGAGGATGCTTATGGGCTGATTCACATTTTCGACAGTGCTTGCACAACGAGGCTAAATAAAAAGAAAAGAAACATAGTAAAAATGTAGATAATAGGTTAAATATCATCATTAACAACCGTACCATGGACTTTATATCAAGGTATAATCCGTACAGTGAGATTTTCATTTTGTTAAATACCTATTTTTTAAATATTAAATGTAAATGTAATGTTATGTAAATTACTTAACGTAATTATTGTGTGGATTTCCTGTGAATTTCCTGAAAAATCGTACCCAGCAGCTCAAATTACAAATTGTTATTTTAAGCTTTCTCAATTGTGGTATGGTGTGGTGTTATATTTTATGTACTTGCTCGGTTACTAATATTTGTTAATTTTTAACCAAAAATGTTACGTATTGCAGCTTTAAAGCAGAAAACCACACAGTGTCACTTTGGTGTTCGCTGGCTAAGAACAGGAAAGTGAGAACACAGGCTCACCAAACTTTCACAGTAGAGAACTGAAAAAGCATTGTCTGATCTGATGAGTCTCTGTTACTGTGATACTTTAATATTGTGGGGCATGTTTCCCCACTGAGTTCCCATTTTCTATATACTTCGACAAGGATAAAGCCATATCAAAATGTTAGTTCTCAAACTGGTTTCTTGAACTTGACTTTAAGTTCAGTGTACTCAAATAACAACTAAATATGGACCAGTGTTGTTTGCATTTTGAAAACTGGTCTCTAGTTTTCTGATTTCAGTCATGTTCGCATAAAAAAACAAATAAGGAGCATCAAGGCACATCCAACCGGATTTGACATAATGATGTCAAACTAAACCAATCTTTTAAAAGGGTTATTCTATATGCGTATCAAGGTTTCATAAAACACATCAAATAAGATGTCATATATTTATAAAAAAATACTTCAAAGTAGTTCCTCAGAACCAGTTGTGGCTGCAACAGAGCGGTTGCCAAGCAGCACAGACGCAGCAACAGGGTGCAGTTATACTTAGGCTGTGTAATGCGGTCAGCAGTTGTAAATCGGGGTATTTTATAATGAATGCGGCTCATCCCATCAGAATCATGGACTTACTGTTTTATAAATCATTATTAGATCTTCTGTTTTGTCAATGCATGTGAAGATGCTATTTTTTGAAATAAGTATTAAGTTACAGCAGAGGCATCCAGATATTGACGAAAACTTGGAATTATGTTTCAGACATTAGGGCTATTGCAATTATGAAAATTTGGTGACGATTATGTCTTAATAGATGCGCTGAGTAGGACTAGTTTTTATAATCCCACTATTCAGGTTTATTTGTCTTTTTAAGAGCTTTGACAATAACGACAGTTAATACAAATTGTCATTATATTTTGTGTGCATTGTTTACTTTTTTTTGTTGTAAATTATCACTTGCAGTATAATATTTATACAGTTAGTAACTTAAAATATGAATGTATTTGTGAAGAAAATGTTGGGGAGTAATGGATTACATGTAACAAATTACGTAATCAGGGTGCAGAAAAACTAGTGACTGTAAGAATCAGATTACAGTTACATTTAGTTAAAAAGAGGAATACTACCGGTTTAAATTTACTACATGTTTTAATTTAAAACAATAAATAGTATTTTGGCATAATAATACTTAAAGCAACACTATAGAACTTTTGCTCATGGGTTCCGCCATGTGGTTGATAAGCACACATTTCTGTTACCATTGTCATAAATATTGTCACGGTTTAAGCTAACCTGTGGGCAGCACGATACAGTGAATTTGTTCTATCAATTCATGGAAATTTCACAGTTCTTTTGTTTTCAAAGAAGAAAATGCAAACAACATTGTGTTTGTAAGGCATAGTTTGCACTTTACAGTTTCTTTTTCAAATGTTACAACTATATAATTTCTTATGAGCATCAATTATTTTATATTTTAGACCAGATCCTTAATAAATGAAAATATTTGTTCTTAATTGACTGTATTTATATTTGTGACCTCAAAGGAATCCAAAAGTTTACATTACTTATATTACTTATATTTTTTAAGTAATTTGTTACTGTAACAGAATACATTTTAAAAGTAGCCTCTCCCAAGCCTGTTTTTAAAATATGTGAAAATTCTGTAAACCAATTACAAAGTAGCAAAAACAGAAAAGACTTTGATCACACCAAAAATACAAAGTTGATGTGACTCATGATAGAGAAATGTCAATTCCTATTATCCGAAATAATTCCAGGTTGGTCAAATAACCGTGGTTATACCAATATTTATTAATTGTGAAAACCCTTCTATCAGACATATGGCCTTTTAGTCCTGAACTGTTCATTTAATATCTGTGCTTCTTGCAAATATACATGTTTTTAAAAATGCATATACAATTCTCTTTCTTACCCACTTTAAGGTCAATCTTGACAGTAAGACGAGAGAACTGACTCTGGAGCTCTTAAAAGCGCCATCACACACCTCTCTGTCCCACGGCCAGAAGCGCATCTACTGCCTCTTGGAAATGGACTGTTACCCCCGTTTCCTTCAGTCTGAGATCTACATCACACTACTGAAGGATTCATACTAGTGCAAAACTGGGCGTAGCCAAACCAACCAGGAAGAGGTCATCCTAAAAACTCAAAAGAACTTGAGATGAGATACATGGACAGTTGAAAAAGGAGACTGGAGAGTTATTAAGTTATGTAAACTACAGAAGAATTGTTGTCGAATGAAAAGGGAAATTAATACATTTTGGAGGGACAATGTGACTGGTGTACACTTGAATGAATGATGTAAGGTCTTAAAGGGTCATGTTGTGTAGAAAGAGTTGCTTACTGTTAATGTTTTATATGAAAAGAGGTTAATTCGGGGTGTTTCTTAGTTTGATAATCAGGGAATAAATGGCATGTTGATGACAACAATGGAAAAACTTGTTCTGCAAGAATGGGCTGTTCGCTGCGGGACAGAAGCACAGATTGGGTAAACCACAGTCAAACCATTCATTGTCTCAAATGTATAGCTGTAACACTGAAAACATATTCCTAGAATTAACTGTTATCTAAATACTTTTTGTACCTAAAATGTAATACAAACTGAACTTGTTAAATGTAGATCATTTACATCAGTATCAGGTCACACAAGATCTCCGAGATCGTACTGTGACATTATAAACCCATTCAAAATATACGACGTGTTGTTTGAATAGACGATATGAACTCAAGTACTTTGATCAAGGTTAATCCTTCCCTGTTCTTACAAATGCAGATAGTTTTGGCAGATCTTTACTGTCCAGCATGTTTAACGTGTGTAAGGTTTGTGTTCTCATTGGTAAATGATGAATACAAATCGCACATTTATTGTACATGTGTATGTCAACCATATGAATCTAAGAGTGTTTATTATAATAGAATGAAAATTATGCAACGGTAGACACTGAAATCGGTCAAGAATTTGTCTCTGTGGTGTGTTTTTGTGTGGAAAAAAAGAATTTAAAGATGTCTCATTTTGAAAGTAGTATTAACTGTAATACACTGTAACTATGTCTCATGTAGTCTCTTTCTACAGAAGTTTTAAAAAAAATGTGAAAAATGTGGAAACTTGGAGGCACCACAAAAAAAAATACCTTACCACTAAACACACGTCAATGTCTGATGACAGCACGTCAAATAGATGTCTTGGTGACATACATGTTCTATTAATGTAACATTTCTGTTGATAATCGGACATTGTTTTATGAGAAATTATGTATCTATCCTCTTTTAAATGTGCTGTCACAATCGCTAGTGGTCTTGGTCAAATGTGTTCAAAACGTTTAATCTGGTTGTTGGAGTTTAATGTTTTCAACCCAAATAATTGAATAAAACACTGATAAATCTTCAATAATCTATTCTCTATAGACCGTCTCATTGGATGCACGGGTCCGGTCCGAAATTCACTGAGTCTGTGTGTGTCGATCGGTCTGGCTAGTGGCCAATAATACAACTATTTATATTTTAATCAAGTTAGTTTAATATTCATTTATATCAATATTTTATTGTATATCTATTATATTGTTTAATTATAATATTTATATAATTTTCTATGAGCAGCTTCTGCCAATCTCATATTAATCTCGACTACCTGTAGAGTAGTATTGCATACTTCGAAGAGTATTTAGATGATAAAACAGCTGTACGATTATTTATTTTAAGTCGAGCTCCTGGAGGTGTGCAGGGGGGGAACTACAGAACGAGCACACAAAACACAGACATTACTTAGTTTGACTTACCACGTGCGGTTCATGTCCGCCATCTATTAGTTTTAAATGATCTACAAGTCCAGCTTCACATCCACCATTTATATTACATTCATCACCGAAATGCAGTGAGCAAACAAACTGATGTGAAGCGGCATTGACGGGCGTGCTCTTTCTAACGCTGGCTGATTGACGCGTGGGCGTGCTCTATGTTCGCCTGTGGGCGTGTTCTTTTGCTCGCTACATGATCTATAGGCTTGATTTTCCAGCTGAATTGTCCAATAAAGTACTAAGAACCCTTGTTACGAAACGGGAATCCAGGGAATTCAACAGTTTGTTGAATGGGTCGTGTAACTTTTAGGTTTAGCCAAGTAACGGCTGTTCTACTGGCAACCCAAAATAATTAGCTAGCTAATGTCGTGTACTTGTTCTTTCTTTTGCTTGTTTTCAGAAATAAATTACGTATGGGCCACAAAAGTTCACATGCGCAGTAACGTTAATTAAAAGTGGCCAGTGATGCAAACTTTCTTCAATTGTTTATTTTAATTATCTAAGAAAAAAACTGCCTGGGGATGTTTCTGTAAAAGACCTTTTATACAGCTTATAAATAAAATTGTGATAAAACACAGGCGTAATCGCAAATATAAATAGAACTGCTGAAAATATAAAGAGGTATTAAAACAGGCAATACACATTGCTGCTGATTGTATTTATAATGGCATCAAATGTCTTTTTTCCACACTTCACCATGGCCGCGTGCTGCGGTACTCTTGTTTCTGCCGGACCCATTGAGCATTACAGCGGCTCTCCCCAACTGTCCACGACCATCCACCTCTCCCTCCACCCCTCTCCATCTCAGATCTCCCATCCTTCCTCCAGTTCTCTTCTCCCGCTCTGGACCGGCGTTCCGTACCTCTCCCCAAACAGTCTGTGGGTTTAGTCTTTTGGTCACTGTGTAGCTCTTCTCTTCGCTCGGGGTCTACGGAGGTCTGTTCCTGCTGGTGATCCTTCTTGGATGCGGTGAGTGCTGGAAGGAAGACAACCTGCCCTTGAGGATGCGGTCTGATGATGAAAAATGACAGATGGACAGACAGAAGTAGGAAACTGAGAAAAGGGAATGATTTGTGGAAAGTAAGAGCAGCAAGCGTGTAAAGACGTAAAGGACATCTGAGTGGAGAGAAAATGAGTGAAAGAAATCGTCCAAAGTTTGGGATGTAATAACATTATAATACCTCGCAATTCTTTTTCAAAATAAATGTTTATGGACGGTTTCATCTTGACAACATAAACGAACATTACTGCGCATGGGCACTTTTGTGACCCCCATTTTAACTTCCGGGAAACATTCATAAACAATAGAGCGCCTGTAAATTATTTCTGATAACAATCAAAAGAAACCGAGAAGAACCGTTACTTGGCAAAACTCGCCTCTCCAATATTTTGAATTTTGACTGCGATGCCAAGCTCAACCGCTAGACGTCAATGTACCATACGGTTTCTTTAAATGCGTCAAAAAAAAGTTTTAAATAAAATGAACATACAACAAATTGTTTGCGTAATACAATTGTTGTACCATAAAATAATAATATAAATTTATATTAAAATAAATTCAATTATTAATTGCTATATTATTAGACAGTAACTAAACACAAGCCGGAAGTTAACTGGGGGTCAGGCACGCGTGTCCAATGAAACGGTCTATCTATACCATAGATTTGTGAGATCTTTGTGTTTCTATTCTGTCTAACTCTATTGCATTTCTGGTATCTTTCATATCCAAGTAACATGTTGAAATTTAATACTTATGATGTAAAAAGCATTATAAGTATTAGCAATTGTAATATTACACCGACGAACAAAAACACAAGCATATATTCCGCCTAGCTTGTGGGTGTCGATTCTGTGTAGGAGTACTTATTACCCTTAGTTATATAACCAGTCATTATGAATTCCTGGCTTTTCATTATTCGCTTCCAGTAAAGTTACGCATAACCATGACCAGGGTGAAACTCTCACGAAGGTCACGTGAGAAATGTCCGACCTTCCTGTTGTGTTTTTGTGCTCCGCTGCACGTGCCTGTGCCTCTCTCTCACAGAGCCCTGAGGAACATACACGGCAGCTGCTAACGGTTTACTAATGCCGCAACTCTACGCGTCGAGCCTCCGGTTCACGCGCTTGCTTACCTGGAAGTTTCAAGGCACTGTGCCGTTCGCCGGATAATTGCCCGAGGTCCCTGCTGTTGATATGGCGACTGTAGAGGTTGCTCCTGGCAACCAGACCCTGATGACTATACGGGATATGAGGAAAGTAGACAAACAGCGATAGAGAGAGTGGTGGAACGGAGGAGAAGAGGGTGGGCGGTAAAAAATAGGACGGAAAAACGAAGGGGGTGAATGTAGTACCAGAAAAAGAAAGAAAAAAGGGAACAAACAGAAATGGGATTAAACAGAAGTGCAAACTTAAAAATTAAAACTCAATATTGCATGAAAATAAGTTTCTGTGAAAAAAAAGAGTAATGGTCGTATGTTGAAGTTTGATTTTTTTAATCCGAGGACAGATTAAAAAGATTCATGTGGATGTGGAGTGTATAGTTGACACCCTCTTGTCATTTCAAACTTGTATGACTTTCTTTCTTCCGCAGAACACAAAAGAAGATAATTTGAAGAATGTTGGTAACCGAACAGTGGCGGTACTCATTGACTTGCGTTGGTTTTGTTTTCGTTATAATAGAAGTAAATGGGTCCTGCTGTTGTTCGGTTTCCAACCTCTTCAGAAAGAAAGTCATCCAGGTTTGAAACTGAGGGTGAGTAAATGATGGAAGAATTTTCATACTGTATTTGGGTGAACTATTCCTTTAAAGGGGTCATGTGGCACAAATACATGTTTTTCTGTGTCTTTAGTGTGTTATAAGTTGCCCATGCATGTATTAGACACGTACAATTGCAAAAATAAAAGCCAATGCTCACCCAGCCCTGCCTAAAACGCTTCGTCGAACCACACCCCCACAAATCTACGTCAGTTCATGGTATGATTTGACTAAGACCGCCCAAATGTATACGCAAGTAATACAATAAAAGGTGGGCGCACCTGTCAGTACATTTGCTTTGGAACCTGATGTTCCAAATATGGTAAGAGGCGTTGAATTTCTATCACATGCTTGCAGTATTCGACCAATCACTACGCACTGCTTAACTGGCCAATCATAGCAGACCTTGCATTTCACAGCAGTGAGCTTTGTTCAAAATCTGCGCCATTCAGAGAGGCGGGGCAAGGAGGTGATACAAACATGCACGGTATGTGGAAAATACAGCGTTTTTGAACTTTAAATCATGCATACACATTGCTTTACATCTAAATCGAATGATAATATTCCTTTTAGGCGTGTCATTTGATCCCTTTAAATAAATTTAAATGAAATAAAGATCTAAGCACTTGAATACAGGATTTCATATCGTTCATGCTAATCCGTCCCATTGATATACGGGTCACATGATGACAAATAATCAAATATGTTATCCATGACTTGATGTTCTGTCTTCTGTGGAACACTAAAGAATCATTAACGTTCTCATTTTGTGTTCCACGGAAAGTGGGCAAATAAACAAAGAGAGCAATGAGCCAGTCCTTTAATGATTAAATAGGAACGACGCTCATTTTTTCCAACTGCATTTATTTCTTGCTGTTCAAATCGACAAGACAGAGAATATTACACATGTGACGCTGATATTAAACTGAACTGTAAAATCTCAGTCTTCTGTACTGGGTACTAGGGTCTTCAAGATACAGAAAAGTAAAAAAGTCACAATTGTCTTATCAAACCAGAAAATGGCGGCGTTCAGACACTCACAAAGCAAAATCTTACAGGGGGTATCTAACTAGTTAAAAAACACAGTCATGTTTAGGTCAATGACGTTGAAGAATAAGGGTCAATGAAAGCTAAGCCTAAATCTATTTAAAGAGCTAGCATGAGATGAGTGAATGTAATAGAATGAGGAAAATGGAAATGTGTGTTGTTAAAAGAAAACGTAAGTTCATCCAATGAATGAGATACGGGGTCGGGAAACACAAAGGACATAATGGGGGAGTTCATGTATCAAATGAGCATGTCGGAGATGAAACAGGGAAAGAAAGAGAGAGAATGTTTAGAGATTCACTGAAAGAAAATGACCAAGGAGGTTTACGTGTAAAGACGGACAGTGAGCTGCACACAGCCATAAACTAATGATGCACTAATGAGACGAATTCCTGATGCCAAGTGGCCCGTGCATTCATCCGACACAGGAAGTGACTCGAAGCCAACGACCTCTTTCATTCCCACAAAGCCGGCAAGATGAAAAATGTGAAGGGGATGCAATGTAAATATTTGCGAGCGAAGGGCTTGATGTGTTGGGGAGGCGTACCTGGTGCGCTTTTCCCTGCAGTTTTCGTTGAGCTGGGAGGAGAGGCTCGGACGTGGCTGAAGCCCCGGCAGCGCGGTGGGACGGAGAGGGCCGTGGCTGGGGGAGGATCCCACACTGAGGGAACGAGACTGGGGGGATGATAGAAGCAGAGGAGGAGAGGGGGGGGGAGCCGCTGGCCGTACGAACGGCAAGGGGAGAGACCTCTGCTCCTTCCGGACCACTGCGGAGGACAGGAAGGGATGTCAGAACTATCTTTATAACTCAAATTCCATGCAAATGTCAAACTTGAGATGAAGACCTTTTTACAGAAGGTTTTCAACGTACTGATAGGTCAGATGTCAATATTGGGTGGTTTAAATGTGGAGTCTCAAAGTTTTTAAAGCACTTCTTGTGTTCTTAAAGCATGTTTTTCTATAGTTGGGTAAGTGAATTGTCAGATTCCCTAACAGATTTTTCACATCCATACTCCTCTTCAATGGGCAAATCAAGATTTTTATATTGTTACTATTTTATGTTCCATGAAGAGCCATCCCTTCTCCATTTGTTTGGTATTATTGCTTCCGATTTGTGCATTGTAATTCACAGAAATCCTACAAAGAATGTTGTCTCTCCAAAACATCCGTCCTTTATTGTCACATCCATAACGCATGTGTATTATCCTCATATATATTTGCTTAGACTGATAGTTTTTCGATGTCTGGATTATATCATGAGGGGTTCAGTAAAATATAAACCGATGATTCAATATATTAGCAATAAATACATTCTTTGAGAATTTATATTTCAAGGTTAAATAGAGAACAGCTTGGAGTCGCACAGCTTCAAAAGAAAAACTTTAAATCAGATAAAAATGCTGGCCAGATTTAGAAAGTGCATGCCATTTTAATCTGTAATATGCATCAGTGAATAGCTTGCATGCGCATCCGGTAAACATGAAACAACTCAACTAGTATTCCCTTAAAGTCCCCGTGAACCAGAACTTGTGTTTTCACTTTTGTATTCTGACGCAATTCCAAGTGAATTTCGGAATTTCGAATGAGCAAAATCGGTGGGCGTGGCTTGTGTTGTAAACTGCAAATTGATTGGATGTGTAAAACAGGCGTTGCATTTTGAAATGGAACTGGCAGCAGACTGACAGTAGGAGGGGAGGAGTTAAAAGATGCTCCGCCAAAGCAGACTACCTGACCTCATTTGAGGTGAATAGCCATTACAGGGCGGAAGTGCATTTACAGATTTTAATTTAAGATTATGAGGGCGCATTCATTTTAAAAAGAAAAAGACCCACACTGATAAGATATTTATAATGTGGAGATGTATGGTTTTCTATTTTTTGATAGATTGTGTTTTCTGTAGCTTTGCTGACTGTTGTTCAAAATCACATATCCAACTGTATCAATATCACAAAACAAATGCCAACTAAACACATTTGTTCACTGAACAAATGATCTTATCTCAAGGCTCTTAAGCAGTTAATGGGTCGACGTAACCAAGAAATTCCATGAATTAAATGGATGCCTTTGAGCGGTTCCAGCTGAAACTATTTATTACAGTGTCTGGATGATGTCAGTTTTCAGCTAAGCAGTGTTAATGTCAGCAGATAAAGGTCTGTATTGTGTTAAATATATGACACGGAGCCTACCAGTAACTTACCATCTCTTTCCATTAGTGAGTACGGTTTGATCTCTCCCTCTGGCTTTTTGGGGGGAACTTTTCTCAATTGGGCCGCTGTAAAAGAGAACGTTTTGGTTTAAAAGGGCCAAGAAATCGAGCCGGAATGATTAAACATAAATCTACAGCAAAATGACTCCGAATGACTCTATTGAAAATCTTTTTTTTTGTCATTAAACCTAGGAAAAAACAAGAAATATATTGTATGCACTAAACAACGGTCAAATTGATCATGTGTGTACAGAAGATCAGATTTCTTTACTTTCATTGAACCCAAGAGGCTCTTTTTTGTCAAATCATGCTGGGAGAAAATGAATGTCAATGGGATCCATGCTAGTTAAAATACATGCTGTCATGTGTAAGGGGGACGTACCAAATATTAAGAAAATTTGATATTTGTGTACATTTTTAGCATTCGTTTTTCACTTTCATGTTCCAATGCTACTAAGAAAATGCATTTAAAAAAATCAAAACCAGCATTTTCAAGGCTGGCCTTTGTTTGGTATGTAACATCAGGCAAATTATATAAGATACTCAAACCCATCAAATATTCATCACCAATGCATTTATTGACTTTCATCCCACTGCATTTAGGAAAGCATATACAGAAAGGGATGGAGTGAGGTTGTAAGCGAGTTGTTGGGTTGTTTAACACAGGCAGAGGTTATGGGGTCCTTTCGAGGGCACAAACACAGAGGAATAGAGCTATAATAAACATGGACTACTTCATAAACCACTGGGATAAACTGAGCAGCAGAAGTGAGGTGGAAGCTGGGACAGAGTGGGGATGGGGAGGGGAAAATTAGATATGTAATGTCCTTACAAAAATCCGTACATCCCCTGATCCGCCGGAGGGGAAGGAGGCGTTCCTTGGAGAATTCCGTGAGAAAAAAGTGTTTGGACTTGTTTATAAAGACTTGACATTTTAGACTCTTTCTAGGGAAACTGTCAACTGTAAACATTACTGAGCTTGATGACTCATTTTGAATTATGTAAATACATAGAAAAGGGTTTGTGGTGAAATTCCATTAGATATAATAACACGTAATGCAAGTCAAAGACTGGTTTGAATGAGGAAATAGACTGAATTTGAATCCCATAATATGAGACAGTAAAGTAAACAATCAGAAGGAGAACAGTGAATTGTATGGATTACCACAATGTTAAGGATTTCTCGTGCATTTGCATTCATCTCGTTAAATGTCATCTAAATTTAACTGGATCCTCAGAGGTTCTTTATCAGCCCTTATTTGCATTTCCTAAAGGAAATCCCAGTGCGTGCAAGGCAGCAAAGCATAGTGATAGTTTCCTGTAAGCTTGGGTTTACTCTTTGATTCTTTTTTAGCGAAAATGTCCATCAGTGCCCTTCTTGAAGCTCAGCATGTGACTGTTTTATATCAACTTTAAACGGCAATCAACTTAATACATCTACAGATTAAGGATAAAATAGATATTTAAAAAGAAGTCACAATTCATTATGATGACATCATCACTAATGGTTATTTAAACACTACTTTAACGACCTTTTTGCAAGTATTTTTGTAGTGGAGAAAACTAAAAAAAGTGAGAAACAAAATGGGCAATTCCATCTTTATGGATGTGACATTTTCAGTAAAAACTTGAAATATGAATTCTCGGAGAATTGTATGTATTACCAATATATTGTATCAACTGTTTATATTTTACTAAACTTCTGATGATAGAGTCAAGACATCAGAAAAATATCGGTCTATACAAAAGTTTTCCATATGAAAAATATAAAAATAGGACTGGGGTCCTATGTTATGGATGTGAAAAAAGGACGCACTTTTAAGTGACAACATACTTTGTAGGATTTCTGTGAATTATAATGTTCAAACAAGAAGTAATAGAAGAGATGACTCTTCATAGAACATAAAATAGATGTTATATTTTACTTTTCTTGTGTCCATTTATGAGAAAAACATGTTATGGATGTGACAGTCCACTTACTTGACTAAAGAAAATTTTGTTTTAAAACACACACGCAAAAAAACTTTAAAATTTAACCAAAAATTGACATCTGCACACAATAAAGGTGCTTAAAAGGTTCTTTACAGCGAAGAAGAACCATTTTTGGTTCCACAAAGAACCGTTTAGTCAAAGGTTCTTTAAAGAACCATCTCTTTCTTAACTTTTTATAATCAGAAGAACCTTTTTCGCCATGAAGAACCCTTTGTGAAACAGAACGGATTTTAAAGATTCTTTATGGAACGAGTTTCGACAAAAATGGTTCTTCCATGGCATCGAAGAACCTTTTGAAGCACCTTTATTTTTACGAGTGTGTAGTGAAAATCTTTCCTCATCTGAACGTTGCATGGAATGCCCAAATGGTTCTTATAAGAACCTTTAAATAAATTGTTCTTCTGTGTTTGTAGCACTTTTAATTGAATAGTGAAGCGCTAAAATGATCTACAACGGTGGTTCCCAAATACATTCTTGAACCCCCATGAGAACGCAGAATAAATTCTCCAATCAAACACACATAAATCACCAACTCATCTGCTCATTGATGGAGAACAAAAATTGGTCTGTTCCATAAACAGAACAAACGGAATTAACTGCAGCTATCTGAGATTTGGATTTCAAAGAAGAAAGAGGAATTCCATTACACTGCTGTCGTGCAAGTACTGTATATGAAAAACAAGTTGTAGGAGGTTTGTCTTCAGAAAACAAGTCTAAATGCAGCGCCGCCCATTCCCTGAACTAAACTGGAACAATAACAAAACAACATTCCAAACCCACATTATCACATATCAAAAGTGATCCAGTCAGGCATTACCTGATCTACTTTTGAAGAAGCCACTAAACACCACAAAGTTATTCACCTGAGAGGAGAAAAAAAACAAGAAATGCATTATTCTCCTGCTTTTGCAATCGATACAACAGTTATTTAACACCTCCCCTTCTGAGATTTTTCAATGCAGGATGCACAAAAAGTTTCCTTTAAACACCGATGAATTGGGTTCAAGTGTACCACATTACTGAGTAGATGCAACATTTTACTAGTGGCACTTGATAGCCCTGTCTACAATAAAATCTCATTACAAAGCACAACTGTTTATTAAAATGAAATACTATCTGGCTGGGACTGTGTTATGCAGTTTCGCTTACAGATGTTTGAAGAGCTGTATAAAGTCTAATAACAGTTTGTCTCTCAGAAATCAAACAGACAGAATTTCATAAGATGTGAGAGATGGAAGTGAATCTAACCTGAGGCACACTGTTTTTCAGATCATAGTGCTTATCTAGAAAGGATAGAAACTTAGCAGAAGGTCTATCATACGCCATCTGCCCAGGCTCCACCTGCTTGTGCTGTTTAATGGGAAAATATGAGAATGTCAGAAAATAGGTCATAAAGGCAAATAAAGTATGTTAAAAAAGACACTTTGCAAGCAAATGTAAATGACCTTGTAAATCAGGTTCTTTGTCAGACAAAAAGTACATGCAAAAATGAAAATGTTGTCATTTAGTTCTAGTACATTCTTCCTGTATATGTGGCACAAAATGTTTGGACTACTTTTATGGAATAGACCACGGTCAATATATGCTTTCATTGTACAGGGAAGAGCAGTGAACTATTCAAAACATCTACTTTTTGCTTTCCAGGAAACAAATAATGTTATGCAAGGTTAGAATAATACGACGGTGAGTAAAAAATAGTTAGAATGATTCATTTTAAAAATGAATCCCATATCTCCAAATAGGGCTGTCAAAAATCATATTTTCACTAAATTAACTCAGTAGCTCAGTGGTAAGAGCATTGTGTTAACAACGCAAGGTTGTGGGTTCAAATCCCAGCGCATTGCACAAACCTATGTATAACAATGTATAGGATATTGCAATGAAAGTCGCTTTTGATAAAAGCGTCTGCCAAATCCATAAATGTTAATGTAAATGTGCCCGAAATATTTCACGATAATTATATTATCACAATAGTGGTTTTGAAAATGTTATTAGAAAAGTAAATATACATGTTTATACATCCATCCATCCATTTTCTACCGCTTATCCGAACTACCTCGGGTCACGGGGAGCCTGTGCCTATCTCAGGAGTCATCAGGCATCAAGGCAGGATACACCCTGGATGGAGTGCCAACCCATTGCAGGGCACACACACACTCACTCATTCACTCACTCACACCCTACGGACAATTTTTCCAGAGATGCCAATCAACCTACCATGCATGTCTTTGGACCAGGGGAGGAAACCGGAGTACCCGGAGGAAACCCCCGAGGCACGGGGAGAACATGCAAACTCCACACACACAAGTCGGAAGTGGGAATCAAACCCCCAACCCTGGAGGTGTGAGGCGAACGTGCTAACCACTAAGCCACCGTGCCCCCCATGTTTATACATATATATATATATATATATATATAAATATAATGCAGAAACTATAAATCTGTCTTAAATTTGGTGTTTCCTCTTTTTTCGCACTAAAAATACAAGCGCGGGGCAACAGAGAGTAGGGCTGCTCGATTATGATAAAAACAATAATAAAAAAAAATAGACAAAGTGCATGCATACATTGACATAAATAAATACATATATTTCATAAAAACACATTAAAATAAATGATGAAAAATAGAAAAATGTTGTGATGTAAAGAGGTTTGCAGTCGATTTATAACACAAGAAATGAGATTCATTTACGAAACTGAATGTGACAAAATAATCATCGTATGATATTTACTTTTTCATAATTTTTGGAAGCCGAAATTGACAGTGAAATTGAGAATCGATTACAATTTTTTGCAAAGCCTTAACTGAACGAAGAACTGTGGGCCACAAGGCAAAATGTTTAATGGGTGTCATACAGATATTGGCACAGAGTTATTTGCAATATTATGATATATATGTAATATTAACACTATATAAAAATCAGACAATTGCGGTATATTGCGATACCCCAAACAGCACTTACTTTCAGCATAAAGTCAAAGAGCTCAAGTCCATAGCCATGTCTCTGCAGAGTCTCTTTGATATAGAAATCCAGCACACACAGAGGTTCGGTCTCCACGTGCGCCCCCTGCTGGTCCTAAAGACAAATACAACATACATCTGATGGCATCTACTTCAGAATGAATCAGGCATCATGCAAGATTAAATGACTAATGAGCCAAAAACAGAAACACTTACAAGTAAAAAGAGTTTCTTGCATCCAACCTTCAGAAATCCAACAACGACAGCCCTCCCGCTGTTTAAAGAAACAAGGAACTGAGTTTACTAATGGGTTTAGCAGCAGATTTGAATCTATGTGTAAGTAATGGACGTGGAAACCGGATGGAGAGAGGTCAGTTTTATTGACATTTAATAGAGTACAGTAGAGGGAGAAAGAGAGAAAGTACCCATTCTGTTCGCCGTCTTTTAGGAGGTAGAGATGGTGTCTGTTGGCCTGGAGTTTTGCAGCACTGGTTATGGGTGCAGGCAGCTGTTGTGCCTGAGGATTCACAAACAAACAAACATCATGACAGACTGAAGCTGACAGTGATTGACATGTGTAAACCGTAAGACCGCAACAGAAAAGACACCAGGCAGTTGTGGTTACCTTAGCAGAGGCTTTACCAAGCTCATCTATGACTGTGGCTATCTGAATCTGAGGATCCGGTCTAGAGAACAAAGATTTTAGGGATGTCATAGAAAAGTAAGTCAATGTTTACAATAAACCTTTTAGTTTACAAGGTACCCTGATAGCACACATACATCTGGCTTACGTCTATTTGACGTCTGCATTTACATCTGCAAGACATCTACAATACATAGTTTGCTAGTCTGCAACACGTCTCGGAGATGTCTGCTGCAGACGTCATATAGACATCTAGAAGATGTCTGTAAGATGTTTATGATTTAGAATGGATGTAAAGCTGCTCTTTCTAAGATGTTTAGCAGATGTTTTTACGCACCAGATCTCCAATTCTTTAGCAGACGTATTACAGATGCTCAGACGTCTGCGAGACGTATTGCAGATGAGCAAAAAATGTATTGTAGATGTCTTGCTGATGTAAATGCAGCGTCAAATAGACGTAAGCCAGATGGAGTGTGCTATCTGGGTAAACATATTTTTTTTGCGAAATATTAGTGGTCATCATGTCTTCCAAAGCTGATGCTTATAGAGAGGGCATGATAACTGAAATAATAACAGGAGATAATAGGAGACTTCTGCAGAAATAAAACAATAAACTAAAAAAAATATGTGTTATTACATTTTATTATGTATTCTTCTTATAGGTTTGTACTGTTTTTGTGTGAACTGCATTTTTAGTAATGCATGATTTACCATAATGTTAATTACATATGGCTACTAACGTATCTCAATTTATTATTGTTTAATTATAGTAAAGTTCATGAATGTCTTGCCGAATCACCATTGATTCAGATTAAAACAGGCGTATGTCAGATTTAATACCGATACTCTACACAGAGCCGTATTTGCATCATCTGACGTCATGCGGCTTATCATTAGCCCTGGGTCAGATATAACAATAAAACATCCTTAAACTAAACTGGAAGCAGTTTATACATAATGCACATCTGTTTCATGCACAGTAAAAAGACTTAGCAAAAGCACAAAGGTTCAAAGCTTTCAAAAGATGACACCGATTTCCCACAAGTCATAGTTAAATAGACATTACCTCCCAGGCGCTTTCCGACCAGCAGTCAAGTTATTATCCAGCACTGACACTCTCTCAGGAAAAAGCGCATTCAAGTCGAAAGTGAAATCCATTGTAAGAACAGATCCAAACACGCTACTAATGCCCTGCCGATTGGAGATTCAGATACACGAATTGCATTTAATCGATTTCCACCGCACAACTGGCATGCATTTTAAACATGAAGCTCCGCATAAGTGACGCTTTAACAAAAGCATGGATTTATAGCGCTGTTATCAATGCTTCCTGTGTCCTCCCATTGTGTCTGTATGTCACTCCCTTGTGCGGGATGATGATCGCTGGTCATCTGCAGCCGCAGTGTTGTGTTTGTACGTCTGAAATATAGAATTTAAAAAACCAAAATATTGAGACTAAATAAGACGATTCGCAAAATCTCTGCAAATATTTATGGCTGCGCGAAAATAGGAAACGTTAAACGATTGAGACTTTAATTTAAATTTACTACAGAAATATGCTTGTTTCCGTTTCCTCTTGGCAACGACGCACAATGCGGTGCATAGCAACCAAACATATTTACCAGGCAAATGTTTTACCATCCCTGCAATTTTGCATGGCTTGTAGAGCATGAACTTCTTTTCGTTTTAAACCATTTGTATTGATTATATTAAACACGAGAACCATGCAATTTACGCAGGACTGTAAAACCAATAAAGTACAGTGTAGTTTCTTGTCATTTTGTTGTTTCTGCCAGCGTGATTTCTAAAAGTAAAGTAAAGCGACTAGCTAAATTTATACCCATTTTTTTTATTTGTTCGTAATAAATTAGGCGTGCCTGTATTTTTAATCAGGCATATATAGATCTACCCTGTTGGCAGCTGTATGTGTAGATATAAATAACTAGATGCCGCAGTAGGCCATCCGCCATATTGGAACGGTGCGAGCCGCTCTTGTGTTGCCAAGTCTGCGGCGGCATTCCGGTGGAATTGTATGCTTTGTAACTGTTATCCACAGGTTAGGAGTGGAAGGATTTAGTTATATAAGAATCAATCTTAAAATTAATTTATTTGAGTTTTGGTCTAGGGACGTTAAGCTCGTGATGAAGGATTTGTTTCAACGGGTAATTTGACGCGGCTAAAACTAATATTATTGTTTGCTTTAGATGTAATACAATGTGCATACACGATTTAAGGTTAAAAACGCTGTATTTTCCACAGATCGTGCTTGTTTGTATCTCCTCTTTGCCCCGCCTCTCTGAAACGCGCTGATATTTTACAAAGCTCATCGCTCTGAAAAGCGACGTGTGCTATGATTGGCCAGTTCACTAGCGCGTAGTGATTGGTCGAATACTGCACGAACTGACGTAGATTCGCCGGGGTGCGGTTACACGAGGCGTTTCAGGCAGGTCTGGGTGAACATTCGCTTCTAGATAAAATACATATTTGGTTCCGACACTTAGATTTTTGCAATTTTACGTTTCTAATTTCTGGGCAACTTATAACACACCAAAGACAAAGAAAAACACGTATTTACGGGGAATCAGCCCTTTCACAGATCTAGCAGCCCTTGGTCTGTTGCTGTTCCGTTAACACTCAAGAGCAAGCTTTACATTTAGCCATTTTTTGATGTTTTAAGAATTGACTGTGTGATTATGAAAACATAATTGTTGTTGTGTAAACTCAATCATTATATTTTCTACACTAGACAACAAGGAAAGGGTATCCAGTTTTCTGGAATTAAAATGCGCAGCCACGGTTGTGCATTCTAGCAAACTTTGAGTGACGTCGGTCAACCGTTCCAAGATGGCGGACGCGTCTACGTTCCCGAAGCGCTTCAAATAGGCATCTAGTTCTTTATATCTATGGTTTTAGGACCCGCTTAAATTCCTCGCTCTGCATGTAGCGGGCCTTTATCATGCTGACTGGAGCCAGTGTGGGGGTGAGTGTAAATTTAGTGTACCCATTAGTTTACACTTATCTATGTTTCACATTAGATACAAAATCACGATACATTACTGCTTCTTAAGATCTTGTCAAATGTTTAATAATCGATACTTAAATATAAACGACTCTTTTATTGCGTAGCGCTTATGACTTCGCACACGTGGTCGGATTTGTATGTTGTTCAATGTGCCTGTAGGATATGACACAACTTAAATTTTTATGTTTCTATTGTATTTGTTAGGAAACCAAGCTACCAAAAATGGAACCAAGTGGCAATAATAATCCCTATGTAAGTGTGAAAGAATACGTATATTTGTATCTTGCTGCATGTAATGATGATTCATTAGACTAGAGTCTCTGATTTACCAGTGAAGATTTATAGTGCTCTGAACACATGCTTTAACATTTGTGATTGATTAGTACTGGCTTGGATATTCTTAAATATTGAAAAAACATTTAACAGGCTCAATGGGATCCGAAGACGTTTGCAGGAAGCTGAACTCCATAGTTGAAACCCAATGAGTAAGTCCTTGATTCTTATTTGCATTACACCGTGTTTGCAACCCATTGTATGAACAGTTTTTCCAAAACTCTATTTTTCATAAACATGTTTATCATGTTATCATATTTTGTGTTAGTTGTTTGTATTTTAAGTTATTATTGCTAAAATCAAAAGAAACGAAATGCAGTATGAAATTAATTGGATTGCACAATAAAAAATGTAACTTCTCCTTTCTTAGGTTTTCAAGTGTGGATTTAAGGCACCATAGAAGAGAAAATGTCTCCAGCATGTGCATCGACCTAGAGGTTTGTGAGTGTTTTTGTTAGTGGGGACATTGTCCAGCGGTGTGCAGTGATGATTTTGTAGACTAGAGTCTCTGATGATTTTATGATGTTATATATGCATATCTGAGCACATCTCATGAGGTCTGGGCAAGCATTTTGTTCTCATTTGTGTTTGATGATTTTGCCATTTTCCCACAAAGTAAAAAAAAAATCAAGAGAGCTTAATTTTCAAAATCATACTTTCTGAAAATTGTGTTTGCATATTTTTCCTTTTCAAGGTTTTCATGTGTGGATTTAAGGTCTCCAAAGGATGGACATTTCTTGTGCATCTATTCACAGGTTTGTACATTTTTGTTAGTGTTTGATCTGGTGAAGTAGTGTGCAGTGATGACTCCTTAGACTAGAGTCTCTGATGACATTATGATGTTATTCACATTTATCTGAGCACATTTGTCCTAATACATATTCTGTTAAACCAAAGGGCTTTTGAATGATGTCTGTCTTTTCCCGCAGGTTAACATAATGCCAGGATGAATGAGTCGTTCAGATCACTAGAAGCTTCAATGCAGTTGTCTTAAAGCTGGTTGGAGCCATACTGCATGATACAGGGCCTTCCAGCGCAAGAATTGCCCACCCTGAGCTATTGTGTGGTGTACTTTACTGTAAAATGTATACGTTATGATGCCAGTTTGTTTATTTAAATTGCTTTGGTTTAAGCCCTAATGGTAAACTGTAATACTTTAAGTAATGATTCATGAGAATAATAGAATGATTAATAAAATAAGTTTGAAAAGAATGAGCTAATTTATTTATTGGGGTTCTTGATTTGTATTTGTTACACATCTTTCAGCATTCAGGTACATGTACGTCCGCACTCATTTGTCTCTGTTGTAGTTTCTGGGTGATTCAAATATAAGTTGCTTGTGAAGACACTCTGCTGTAGTTTCAGACATTGCATGCATGCCGTTCATAGCATGTACATCAATTTACCTGGCAACACCCTATTTCATGACACCAGTGATTCATCTTATTGTTTTGTAATATTAGGGCAACACAAAAGGTTCAATCCAAATATCTTTTGGGTTAGTGCAAGTATAATTTTAACATGATTTCGAAATGGTTACCACAGATACAATTTTTACTACTTCTGTATGTCATAGTTAACGCAAGATAATTACATTGTGGAAGATCGGTGGTTAAAGGCTATTCAGTTTGAACGTAAAAATGATTTTGATACAAATTACAGCAACATCAGTATATATTTTTTTTAAATAGCTTTTTAACTTTTGCGTTCCTGAAACATCCTTTGAAAACATATTTTTGGCCTTATTAGTGTTATTTCAATCTCATCAGATTTGACCATTTCTACGTGAATTACTACATTCAACACATCTACAGGATCTGAAAGGACTTTTATTATGAAAACTTGGCTGAAGATGTCGTTCATGTGGAGAATAATTTGTAACTTCATTTTTCATAAAACGATTCAAGCTACATTATTCTATCTCGACCAAGTAGTCTTGGGACTGCACGTCATGAATATCACCAGACTTTTAAAATTAACACAAATCTTCAGAATGAAGGTCACGGGGTCGAATATTACAACAAACGAACCCGTTTTGTTTATACGTCACCACGAGCTGTAAACAAGCCAGCAAGCTCGCGCACAGGAAGCGCAGTAATTCAGTACATTTTTACGATTCCCAGTGATTTCTGTTGGGAGGCGTATTTTTCTGTTGTTGGAATTACACCGTTTATCATTGTGGCGAGCAATTAATTCCTTCAAATTATTTATTTCGCGCATTTTTGCACCGGGTGGAGGTGAACAGAAGTGTGAAGTTGGGCTCGATGAGTGAAACTCAACCGACAGAAGCAGAGCGACTGTGATGTTCGTAGGCTGTATATTTAACGTTATGTGGATCAGCTCTTAGTGTTTTATTTATGATAAAACTACAGCTTTTCATCGCAGGCATGTCTTTTAGAACGTCGTCAGATTTTCAAGTAACATTGTGAAACGTTTACAGTTGTCGAGTTTAGCAACGGCTTGTTCAGGCATGTTAACTTAAGCAGTTTCGCTGGAGGAAAATATACAATATTGGAACTGAAATTCTATTGCCACTATGATATTTTTGCGTTCATCTATGTAATTATTTTTTACAATATATTTTTATTTCTTTTTTGTCATTGTCGGGTGTGTCCAGCTAAGTGACAGTTACTTCGTTTGTTTCGATGTTTAGTAACACCTCAATACCGGTTTGATGAGACATTTTTTGTTTTATATGTTAAATCAAAATTTTTATTAATTATACAAAATGTCTGATGTGTGAATACACTTGTGGCATTGTAACACGTTGTAGATATTTGACAGCTTCGAAGTAAGTAGTTATTGCCCTTGTACACGAACACTCGAAATATTTGTATAATTAATATACAGACACCTTAATGTTTAAGCTTCTTAGTAGGTAATAAAGAAACAATATAGTCATGACAGCTGTGGTTGGGCGAGTTTGGGGGTGGGTAAATCCAACCAATCTGTACTCCACCTGGGGCAGTAAAACCAAGCCCTTGACAACTGACAGTCAGAGTAAAAGCAAGTGGGGCCTATGGGGACTCACTTCCTGGGTTTGGGGACGCGAGAAAGCCACAAACCTAAAGACTGAGGAATTCTGGACGAAGGGGGAGAACATCCAACCTTTGGAAATAGAAGAGCTGAGAGCAATCAGGCCTGAGGTCGAGATCGAGAGAGTGGGAGGCCAAAGCTCTTCCCGCTGGTGGAGATGGCTGCATCCATCCAGCTACATTTACTGGCCCGGATGGTTGACATCCACATGGCTCAGGAAACAAAAATGTGCCGGGAAGACTGAAGGGAGTTGGGATTTTGATGAAGTCGACGGGGAGTCCGACTATGGAACCCCGCCACCGTCTCCAACACCGCTGTCCCGAAAGGAACATGCATTCCAATTCTTCTCTCGCTCGTGGAAGGGAGAGGTTTTACCAGAACACTACGAGATTTGCTTTAACTTCCTCCGACATCTTTTTGACTTGTTTGTGGTGGGCTTCCTGACAACTGTGTCCCCTCCGTCCAAGTTAATTTTGGATGTTCTTGGGGTCCAGGGGGCCCTGAAACTGTGGCTCCATGGCATGGCCATGTTTCTAGTAGCATCTGTCGGGATGGCAGGGCTGCTGTGGGTGGTGCAGGAGTACCTGCCTCATTTTGCTTTGATCTACGGGATCGTGCAAGCTCTGGTCATCTCTGTCAGTGCACGCCAGAGTGAATATGAGGAGAAAGAGAGCGATGAGAAAGTTGATGATGAGGTGGAGGAGGAGGAAGACAATGAGGACACAGTGGAGCAGAATGTCCTGCAGCAGATGGTCGAAACAAAGAAGTTAAAATAAGGTGTTCACACTAAGTTCCTGGGGAAAGTGTTTTGGGTAGGTTTTTGTTTTTGGATATATTTATATTTTTCATGTTATTAAAGTACACCAGTCTAAAAACATTCAATTCACGAAAAAATGAAAGATGTTACTTTTCCCTGTTTTTACACAGTATTATTTAATGAAACATTACTCAGCTGGTGTATCTGTGGGTGGAAGTGATTCTATGAAAAACTAACGTGACAGTTAAAATTTTTTTTTTACAAACAATAAGCGTGTTTCCATCACTCAGGTTTCATTCACATTTTGAAGTTTCTCGTCAGAAATGAGTTTTTCACGCTTTTACACTTACTTGAGGTGGTTTTGAAAAAAGGTACATGCAAATAGTGGGAGAGCAGAATAAATTCCTCCAAAATGAGACGACGGCGTAACCTGACTAACCAGAGATCTTGTTAAACAGCATCAGAAATGTTGTTTTGGTCATTGTTAAATGCCTGACCAAAGTCGTCAAAGAATTTATGTAATTGGCTCTTAGAACTGACACGGCTTTGTTTCCCAAACAGCACAAAAGCATGGTAATAGTCAGCATGCGTAAGTATTATTATATGGGTCAATGACGTGACATGTATTTTTTGTGTCCAAATTCATTATTTTCCTAAAAAGAATTTGAATAAATACATGTCATATATCAAATGGATCTACAATATGTCCTTTATAAGAAACCCTTTTCATTTTATTGAAATTCAATAGATTTTTTGAGTTTTGGTGTTTGAAAGACCAAAAATGTCAGGTGGTGCGACCGTCCGAACATACAAACAGGGAACAAAACTGAGAAATAAATGTTAATTTTCTCAATAAAATTCTTAATAAAATATTTTGGCATGATTTTATGTTAAATTGTTATATATGAGGGGAAAAATACTCAGTGCTAAATACATTAAATGTATATTATTTTAAATTAATATATGGTCGCACCACCTGACATTTTCTTATTTGTCATTGACCCATATATGAAAAAGTATTATATTCAGTGGTTTCTCTTACTTTTCTTACTGATATTTGCTTATTTGTATTTTATGTGATTTTTGTTGCATATGCAAAACACGCCACTTTGGATGGAAACCTGGCTAATGATGACAAGCCATGCATGTTGTGTTCCTGTGAATTTTGTTAAAGCCATCTCTCTGAAATCTGTTCAGTGAATGTATATAACTTGGCGCCAGTGGCAGGATGCCTATAGTTTGTGATGCTGCAAACATGATTCACTGTAAACTTAAAGCTCTAAATATGAAATATTCTGTTCCTAAATGCTGATTGGTCAGTGTTACAGCCATGCTAAAATACATTGAAATTGTCCTGCAACCATGAGAGCACATACATACTTTATATTACATGGACTAGCCTATATATTGTAGAAAATGATGGCATTATGTCTTAAAAATGTTAATGCATAAAGTAAATGTTTTTTAATAATTTCTCTGTTTTCAGCATTCTGATTGATCCTGCGTTGAGATCTTTGATTTGGATACTACGGATAGACATCATCACTCTAAAAGGCCAGGAGAGATGAAAGAAGGTCATTCATCTACCAGCACCTCTTTCTCCACCACTGAAAGATATTATTTTCCTAACATTCAAAGGGTTATAATATGTCTAAAACTATGGTAGTATACAGCATTGCACACCAGCAAAAGGATAAGTGATTATAACTGCAGTCTATTGACAGCAAGTCACACCATTACAGCGAGGAGAGAAGGCTGTCAGGAGACGAACTTCAGGAGACGAAAGGAGTATGTACAGTGCAGAACCGAAGAACCAGCATTGATAGATTGATTGTCAGGGAATTTTATTGACTGTATAAAAAGACACGATTTTCAAAAAGATTTTCAGTTGAAGTTTGGTGACTCCACATTTTATGAACTGTACATCTGCATGGGTCACTTTAGTCGTAGCTAACAGTTTCCTCTTACAGAGTGTTCATTTCCCATCTGAAAGCTAATGTCCTGTTATGTTTAATGGATGAGGTCCATTGTTACTCCCATCATTTATGCAGTCCATTAGTCAAATCACTCGCGTTTGTTGGTGAACTTGGAAGTGATTTACAAAGAAAAATCTTAATCCATTTATACAGCAAACAGATAATTGACCACTATATTATTCTGTAACATTATAATTGATCCTATTTCATTTAACTTGGTGTTAAAATGGGTACATAAATTGTTTGGTATACCTTATGCTTTGGGTGCGTCACGAAAACCACTCATCGTTTGACTTATATTTATATACGCTCTTTTACAGCATCAACTCAATGTCTTCAAGTTTATTATCCATTCATTTATATGTTAGGTCATTTTCATGTTGTTCTGAATGCTTCTGTTGTGCCTAACAGTACCTGGTACATTGGCCAGTTGAGATCGAATCGTGGGTAAATTAAAAGTGGTTTTGCACAACGGTGTACTGACAGCTGAATACCTAATGCTTTGTTGCACAACGTGTTTAGTGTGCTTGCAAGAATTGCTTTCTCCTACCGAACTGCGTTATCTATGCATGATTAGCACAACCCTGCTCTTAGCCAATGAAAAGCTTTGTATCTTGTGAAACGCTTGTCTTTTGTTTTATAAATGGCCTGTTTACTTCATGGTACTGGTTTATGAATTTCTAGATTATTCTAATGTTATTTAAACATGAAAAACTAGTGTAATAAATGTTGGTTCTTTGGAGCTTTTTAAACAATGCAAGAGTATGTGCAACCTTTGAAATGTCTTATTTTTGTAAGTCTGAATTCATTGTAGTGCGGGTCACAGCTGTGAATATAAATATCTGCTGTATATAATGGATTGATGTTCTGTACCCTGACCGAAGGGAGATGGGTTGATTATTAGTCTGGGACAGGGATCTACATTTCTTAATTTACATCTCCAGTTCTTAAGTGCTGTACACTGAGCCTTTAATCGTCCTCACAGCTTAAATAAACATTCTTTCTCACATTTAATATATCATGTTTGGAGTTTGTAAGACAGGGTGAATTTACCAAGACCATTTGTGGAGACCCCAATGAAATTATAAAAAGTAGTATATATTAAATATAACAATTGTTGAATTTTAATTTATATGATTATATAATATCTAATTCTTAATGTATCATTTTACTTGAGGAAACCGTATTCAATTCTTATTATGATTCAATCATCGCTGCAGTGAAATTCAGTTCATACAAATGTACTTCAGTTTTTGTCAATTACATATGCTGCCTTGTTTCACACATCCTTGTTTTAAAATGCTTTCAACAAAGCTGACGAGATCTATTACTAGAGCAGTTATTAAATCCCTATAAAAACACACATTACATAACAACGAAAGCAGGATTATAATCAATCAGTCAAGACACAAAGTCAGGTTGCCATTAAGCGTTTAATCGATATAAATAACATTTGTTTATTCATGTTAAATCCACTCTGGGACCTTTGCTATATACATACAGGTGTGTTCGCTGTAAAGGGACAATAGTTGCATATGAATGATGGAATACGATTGACCGCTGTGAAAAGGGAGTGAACTGTAAACTAGTCGACCTCAGAGAGAGGAGAAAAGATGTGTATTTTGGTCTCGGCCAGCATTTGGCCACACGCTCTCCTGTGTTCTTTCTAAAACACAGTCAACCTCCACATACAATCAGTTTACACATTTAAGCTGAAATCAAGTAACTATACTAGGCATGTTCCTGAAAACACGTACCTCTCACACTTTTATCTGGAATGTGCACCATTTAAATTGATTCCCTGTATTTAGTTTGCGGTCGAAAGGAACAACACATACATCAAATCAGTCAACACATTTGTTAGATTGATCTCATGCACAACTACCTGTCTATCCTAAGTTGTTAATATTTTGGACTACGATCTTTTCTCTTCCACATCAACTGTAGCTTTTTCCTTGTTATATTATGGTCTGTTTTAGATATGATCTAGGTGATATTCTCCTTTGATAATTTAATTTAATAACACTTTTTAACACATTAATGTTTTTTTACATACAAACTCTTTTATTAGTTGTATGTCACTTGTCTGATTGTCTGAAAGGCATCAGGAGTCAGATTTTAATTCACTCAAACGTGTTTATTTAATGCGTTCCCTTAAAAACAATTTTAAAAGGATTTGAGTTCTCGTAATTTCCAACTTAAGTATTCCCTGAAGCACGCAATACATATGCTTGTTTGAATTCCCATGATCAAGTGACTTGAAGCAATACTGTTTCTGGAATAGTCACGCCGCAAATTATTTTATTTTAATAATTATTTAAAAACTCCTATTTTTACTCTATTCAGGCTGACTGACAAAAATACTTCCCAAACTAGAGAATGCGTTGAAGATTACAAACTCAAAACTGAATTCTACTCAATCTGTTTCCTATTTGGCATTAAAAGAAACCTTTCCTTGTATGCACAACCAGTAAGATCTTAAGAGAACCAAATAAATACAGCTTTTACAAAAAGAAGTAAAACCCATTCGCTCTGTACAACAAAATTTCCGCAGCATTCAGATCACAAAAAACATGTAGTCTTCGCTTTAGTCATCACATAAATGACTGCAGGGAAAACCAATCACATTAAAATTACCTACAAGCTTTCATGAATCAAAAGCTCTTGACACCCAGTGATGGTGCAATGAGTGAGTGAAGGTGAGAGATTATGAATGTAGTGCCCACGCTGCCCATTACCCTCCAAACACACACACTCCCTCTCTTTTTATTCATTAGTGTGGGTTTGTTCCTCCAGAGTTTGGGGGCACTGAAGACCCTCCACCCTCTCTTTGTCCATGACCTATTCTCCCGTGTCCCAGAATGCAGTGCGCGCTTCCGCAGCCTTCCTCATCGTCTCCCTCACTTTCAGAGGAAGACTCGCCGAACTGTCGAGGTTTTTCGTAAATGCAGCAACCTGGGGAAAAATAATGAAGTCTTTAAATAGATCAATTGACAGCAAAACAAAAAAACGTTCTATTTAAAGAAATTAGACATTCGCTAGAACGTATGATAGATCTAACCAGATTTTTAAGGTCAGCTATTTTAAAGTTGCGTGGATGGCCTAGATTTGTGTCTCCTCCTCAGGTCTTCATTTACATTACGCAGATGCTCCAAAGTGACATTCAATGTATATGTTTTTAACAGTATGTGTGTTTCCTGGGTATCAAGCCCATGACCTACAGGAATATCTTTAATAATTCAAGATACATTGGGAAACTTTGATACTTACAGACAACATAAGTTCTCAATACCAGAGACAACATACACATACCAGTCAGGAATGAGAGTGTACAAAGACACATCTGTACATAAAACAACCGTAATTCCCACTCACACTTTGAAGACCTCCTGCCCAGATGTTCATTGTCCACCGTGTCACTGGACCACTCGACTTTCTTTTCCGTCTTTCTTTTCCTGAGCTTGATGGTCAGGCTTCTGCCCTCCTTACATGGAAGAATAATAAACATCTATTAGAAAATATATTGAAATAACTCCCAGCTATCACGTAATTACTGCAGGTATTTTGATCCACAATAGAAATATAAATTATACAAAAAAAAACTATAAAAGCACCAAACTGTTTACACGTACCATGATAACAAAAATTAAGTTTTACAGTAAAATATATGACAATACTATTAAAGTTATCTTTTGCTTCTTTAATCACAGTATAACTAACACCTGCAATGTTGTGGCATCTGGAAAAACTGATCACGACCGTAAATTTCCATGGTGTGTAACATAGGCTAACGTTACATTTGTTGTGATATGTGTAATGTCCAATAACTGATTTTACGATTGGAAAATAAACAATAAGCAGACAAACGCACCGAGCACATAAACCCTGATGTAACTCGTCACATGTTGTTTAGTAAACGTGCCTTACACTGGTATCCAGTCTAGATAAAGCATCAACTTTACACGATATGCTACTATATAAAACGATCATAATGGATGAATATTTAATCACGAAAGCACATTTGTCTGTTGATTCTCACGCGTTAGACACTGTTAGGTCGTTTATCTCTTGGTTTTGAGTATTTAGGACAGATACCTGCTGGGGTGGAGGCGGTGTTCCCGTCTGTACGGTCTCCGTTATCGTTTCACTCGTTGTAACGTTACCTGAAACCTCCGCCATATCACCGATAAATCAAAACAAATGGTCAAAACGGCCCTCGATCGCTTGAGATCGACGAAAATGTAAAAACGACAAACGATTCTTCGCTGACGCGTCGAAATGCTGAAGGCTGTATGAATTCAATGTGAGTGTATGAGAACATGCACTGGACTAAGAGCAGCTCCGGCGGACGGATTTACAGACGGACCGCTTATTTGAACTGGATGTGTTTCAAAATCTAGTGAGTGCCCTCCGTATACTGCAATTCTGTACTGTGTTCGGAATCAACCTAGCTGACTCAGAAAACACAAAAATACTTTTGACTCGATTTCTGCCTAAAATTCACTGATGTTAAGCGTATTACTCCTTTTAATCCCTACAATTATGTTTAGCTGTGTAGCTCACTAGGAATGGAGACGCAACCAACTGAGTGTTCCTCTTAATATTGTCCGATGAGAAACATTTGACGCTACGAGAACGTGCATAACCACAAGGAAGTGAAACTGCAGTTTTTACTTAATTTATAAACACTTTTATGGATACAAGATTGGTTTGAGTTTTATTGGGAGTGTTTTAGTGACACGAGATTTTCACAAAATATAAGGACACAGCGGTGAGCAAGTCTGAGCTGTATCGGCAATATGTCTGCGCCCTGTAACAGTACACATTGAGTGAAGGTAACTTACATCCATTTAAGAGCATTATTTGTCATTTTCTATGTTCAACAATTGATCACGTAGATCGTGTGTACTGTAAAATATGTTTGTCATAAAATTGCATACATTTTCAAAATATAGCATTTGGTCATGTTGGAATCTTTGAATATTCCCATTAAAATTATTTTAGATGAGAGATAATACAACTTAAACTTTTAGAACGAAAGGAAAGCTTTACATTGATTTAAATTCATATTATTATTATTATTTATAATATTGTGGTACCATTCAGTAATCTGGTATCATTGTGGTACTAGTAATATATCAGCTGCTAAATGATAACCATGGTTATGCAAACACTAACATAAAAAACATGGCAGTACAATTATTTCTTTGTGAGATTTCCCTCTTTTCAAACACTTGTTTTTCTGTTTCAGGACATGTGGAAGCGTGTGCATGTGGTGTCACTGAGAATCTGCTCGAAAGATCTACAGAAGACATGGAGCGCATGGGGATACAGGCTCTGTTCATCGGCTCATCCTCCAGCATCATCTAATAAACCATCAACACAGCCCAGGACACAAGCAGAGAAAGCCAAACGTAGACGAGAGAAAGAGAAGACTATACTGAGTAGTGTGGGTTATGTTTATTTGCAATAGTATACATTTAATTGGTTTTATTCCATGAGGTTAAGTAACATTATATTGTTTATTTGACCCATGCAGGATGTTAATGACGTTGTACCGGTCTGGTCGGAAAAAGAGAAAATAAGATATACAGCTGCCCTATTACCAGGAGAGAAGAAAGGTATCAGAATAGATTAACTGTAACGTTACTTATTCATGAAATGAACCTTGGTACTTGGGCAGGTTTGCTTTTCCAGTCTGTCATCCATATCAACATTTTCACGTGTCTTCTAAACTTCCCTTCTCTTTCAGACACCTCCCTGCCCTTCCCACAGTCCTACAGCCCAGAATATGTGGAATTTGGCTGGTATCAGTGGTGGGAGAAACAGGGATTCTTCAGCCCTGAGCAGCATGTGGGAAAACAATTACACTTTAATACTTAACAATGCAAAATCAATGCTAATAAATATATATTAACATAATAAATGCATCTTCGATACAATAAACAAGAATTGTGCTCCACTTTGTTAATAAATCAAACAAACCTTTGAACATATATTTAGTTTTAAATATTTCTCTTTGATCTGCTTTTTTCTTAGGGTAAACAGCCGCATGCGACTGATAAATATTTCTCCTTTTGCATTCCTCCACCAAATGTGACGGGTAATTTACATCTCGGACATGCTCTGACAGTGGCTATAGAGGACGCCTTGGCACGCTGGTAACATAATATTTTTTATCAAAAATATCTGTATGAATAGCTTTGGTTCCAAATGGGAATATGCCATTTTTAGCCACCTATAAGAGAATATTGGGACTGATATAGATATACCTTGTGCTATATTATATACCTTATCTTACTATGGTTACTTCATTTTTATTATGAATATTAATTATAGTCATCAGAACAACATAAAAACACATGTGAAAATATAGTTGCATTTTTATTTTAATAATGTTTAAATAAAAAATATCATATCATTTTTGAGTAGTTCACCTTCAAAAAGAAAATTCTGTCATTAGAATTCTGTACACACCCTCTTGTCATTTCAAACCTGTATGATACAAAACACAAAAGGAGATAATTTGAAAAATGTTGGTAACAGAACAGCACAGCCCCCATTCTCATCTATGGTAACCAATGCAAGTTAATGGGGGGCTGTTGACAACGTTCTTCAAATATGTTCTTTTGTCTTCATACAGGTTTGAAATGATGAATTTTGAAGGTGAACTACTCCTTTAAAGTTGTAACGTTTGCCTAGATAAAATAACTGCATAACCTGCATCCTGGGTTGAGTTTAAAAAAGACTCTTGTTGCTTACTTTTGTTTCTCTATCAATTAACCCATTAAAAATACTGATAATAAAATGTATCTAGTTTTCTAAAGACCTTCATTTGTAACACATTAAAACAGGAAAACAAAACTAATTGAAAACATTTTCATTACACTTTTAAGGTTTTAGGAATATAAGAAATCTTGTGGCAGGTGTGCAATTGCAAAACAAAAAATATTTGTATATGTATATGTATATATATGGTCATTTAATTTATATACGTATTCTTTTTATAAAAAATTTTTTTGTAACAGGCGTCGAATGCAGGGCTACAAGGTGCTGTGGGTTCCAGGCTGTGACCACGCTGGGATTGCAACACAGGTCTCTCGTCTCTGTTTTTCTGTTGGTACAGTAGAACAGTTCATACAGTTATATTTGACAGTGTTGTTGTGATGGGCTGTGCTTGTCAGTCAGTGGTTGAGAGGAAGCTGTTACGAGAGCATGGAAAGCTGAGACAGGACTACAGCAGAGAGGAGTTCCTCAAAGAAGTCTGGAGATGGAAAAACGAGTAAGTCTGTTTACTTCTGTGCAGCGCTGCAGCATAAATGATTCAACTCTGTTTTTGTTAACCTGCTTTACAGGAAGGGGGATGAAATTTATCATCAGCTGAGAAAACTGGGTGCGTCTCTGGACTGGACCAGAGCTTGTTTCACAATGGACCCGGTAACAACAGCCAGATTATATTTGATTATTAGATTAGATTAGATTAGATTAGATTAGATTTTATTGTCATTACACATATACAAGTACAGTGTAACGAAATGTAGTTTAGGTCTAACCAGAAGTGCAATTAGCAAGTGCAGGATATACAGTGTGAATAAATACAGAATACAATATTAGGAAAATATTATACAATAGGCATGTACTATGAAAATATGACAGTCGGTATGCACTATGAACAATATAAACAGAAGGCTATATACTGTGAACATTAATGTACAGGTGGTTATGAACAGATAACAATATAGACTATACAATAGTGCAAGTGACTTGAGTGTGCATAAGTTACAGACATTAGCTATTAAAGTTACAGTGCAGTAGATGAGTTGATGCAGTTATAAAGTTATATTTGATTATCCATAATGTTCCAGTTTTTTATGGTCCTCACTTAACTTCTGTTGTCTGCAGGGTTTCAGCAGTGCTGTGACAGAGGCTTTCGTAAGACTGTGTGACTCTGGTCTCATCTATCGCTCTGAAGGTTTGGTCAACTGGAGCTGTGCATTAGAGTCGGCCATCTCAGACATAGAGGTACATCACTGAGCCGTACATAACACTGTGCATAATCACACACATCATGTCGAGACATTTCTTGTACACTAACATATGGTTTGATATATTAAGGTGGATTCGAAAGAGCTTTCAGGCAAAACATTTTTGTCTGTTCCTGGCTATCAGCAGAAGGTGGAATTTGGGACGATTGTTACATTTGCATATCTGTTAGAGGGACAGGGTGAGTGGTTTGGTTGTTTTGTCTTCATTTTTTTTATTTCAGATGATTTACGAATGATTTCCCCCCATGGTTCTAAGGTGTGATTTATTATTTTAGAAGGAGAGGTTGCAGTGTCAACCACGCGACCGGAGACAATGTTGGGAGATGTGGCCATTGCTGTGCATCCTAATGACCCTCGATATCAAGTAAAGTCGCAGTTTTTTCAGATGTCCAGCTTTATTTTTTATATTGTGTTTTAAAATTAATTACCTATCATGACCACGTGTTTGAAGTAATATATTGTGCCATACTTCTACATATACATTTAAAACTTAGACACTTAGTATGCACTGTGCATGCTAATATTTGTAGCATGCATCTTTTGCATAACTTTGTATATAACTGTAACTGTGTATAGACTCAGTACATTCGTTTTTTTTCTTTTAACAGGATCTTCATGGCAAATACTGTCGGCACCCGTTTACAGATCGATTGTTACCCATTATCGCTGACACTATGGTGGATATGAAATTGGGGACAGGTATTTCTTTCGTTTCTACATGATCTGAAGATGCTTCCCACATGTAGTGTACAATAGTATTTAAACTGTAGTTAAATTCTCAGATACCTTATTATAAAAACATTACAGTATTAACTACGGTTTATAAATTTACTGTAGTTAATACTACAAAATACTTTTGTATAGTATATTAATTACTATGATGTAATTACTGTATTATACTACAGTATACAACAGTTTACTATCATGAATACTTAAGTATACAACAGTATTTTTTCATGTAGATTATCTTTAAAATAATAATTCATAATAAATAAAGCATTTAGTCTTAACCAAAAATGAAATGTTTTTATCAGATGTTTATATCATATCACTCAGCCGCAAAATAAATAAGATGATTTTCAATTGACTTTTTATAGGTATGTGTTTAGGTAAAATTATCATTTTGTTTGATTGTGTGAACTACTAATAAATAACAATTTGCATGTATTTGCAGAAAGTGACAACAGGAAAAACAAGTCAAAATACCAGAAAGATGCTCTGTATTTTTTCAGACCTCAAATACTGCAACGAAAACGTTAATTTTCACTTTTTCAATAATATTCGTACATGTACTTAGGAAAAGTAAAACAAATATTATTTTATTTAAAAACCTGGATTTCACGTTGCTGTTGGATGACTTAATGTCACTCCTGAGGCCACAAAACATCTTGAAATGCTGATCTAATGAAAATTCGGAATGGTCAGTTATTTTTCTGTGGCCGTGCAGTGGTGTGAAAAAGTATTTGCCCCCCTTTTTTTAACATATTTATCATGCTTAAATGATACAACTCAACTTTACTTATATAGCGCTTTTTACAATTTTCATTGTTACAAGGCAGCTGTACATGAGACACATTGACTACAAGTAAAAGAACACCTGTAAAAACAAGAAAAAGGTGAAAACACAAAAGACAAACATACAAATGCTCCACACACACAATATGCATACAAACACACACGCACAGTGAAAGCACACATTTGAGATAAAGCAGAGAGAACCATAGGTCAGATATTAAATAGACTATAAATTCCTTTAAGCATTATTAATTATGTTAAACTTCTGAATTCTAAAACAGCCCCCACGGCCAGGCAAATAGTACAAAACAGTATGCAAACGGTGACGAGGAACCCAAAACTCCAATCGAGAAAAAAAAACTCAGGAGAACCCGGGCCCAACCCTAATTCAGATCATCAAATACTTTTTTATATTACTCAAAGAAAACAAGAGTAAATACAAAGTGCAGTTTTTAAATTATGGTTTTACTTATTTAGGGAAAAAACAATCCAAGCATTTCTGACACTATGTGGAAAAAGTACTTTTTCACACCACTGTATATTTAAAATATGATACGGTTTGTCTGCATGTTGATAGGTGCTGTTAAAGTGACCCCAGCTCACGACCACACTGACTTCCTGCTATCCCAAAGACACGCGCTCCCACGCCTCACTGTGATTGGAGGAGATGGAACTATGACGTCACTTTGTGGCCAGTGGCTAGAGGTAAAAATGTCAATCGTTTTATAAGTTACCATTTTAATGCATTTTGTGCATCTTGATACCCAGAGGATTGTTGAATGGTATGTATGTGTTATCTGTTTGTGACTTCAGGGAGTCAAACGCTTTGACGCCAGAGAGCGAGTGATCAGTGCACTGATGGAGAGGAAGTTATTCAGAAACAAGCAGAGTCACCCCATGTCATTACCAATCTGCAGGTAAACAGTTTGAAAGTGCAGAACAAGTAAGCTTTGTAAACCTTTCCTCATAATCATTTTTCCGTCATTACTTCCTTCAGAACTATGCAGAATACATTTCTCTAATTCATTCACTCTAATTCAGGCTGGTTTACACTACACAACGTGAGCTCACAACTCACAGCCTTTGTTTGTCTGCGCTGGTCGCCACAAGTTGGAGCCAGTCTGCAGATTTTCAACAAAAAAATCACATTGGGTCACATTCATGAAATACGAGCAGAACACATTGTAAAGACATTATAACATAAATTTTAGGATCCATGAGAATGTTTCTATCTTTAAAATGAACGAAAGAAATAGTGCTTAAAAAAGCATGTGGCTTTTTACACAGCCGTCCAATCACAGGGAAGAAGAGGCGGGACAAACATTACATTGATAAACCATCACATCAACCAATGGAGATGTTTATATTTTTACTGCATGTCCATATTAAGTAATATTCTTCAAAATAAGATACTAGTAACAAGCAGGCTAACTGTTGCGGATATTCTAAACACAGCGACCAACGCATATCCGGAAATGTAGTTTTCAGAAAAGCAACAGGTATTCTTATTTTAGATGAATAAAACGCTTTTGTGGACACAGTTTAATTGATAAATTTATTTGGCAAGCATAAAGCATATTAGGATCATATAAGTTAATGCAATACAGAGTAGCCCAATCACAGAATGTAGTCCAGAGGATTTCTTTATTCCTAGATACGTAACTTGCGTATCTGTAATTCATAGCCGGACGCCCTGTTACGAGTGATTGGAATTCACATAAACTGTGTCTCAAATGACACACTGTGCACTTAAACTATGCACTATGCACTCAACGGTCTAGTATATGAATTTCAGAAGAGTAGCGTCGTACCAAACGGTTTTATACTAACCGGAAGTATATCGGTTTCCCAGACGAGCGCCAATGACGTCAATCGCACGCAACAATGCGTGTAAATAAAAATATACTTGTGAATTGTTCATTTAATTTAGATTTCCTCTGTTCTGCACAGCAATAATTTTGTCACCATCAGATTGAAGCGTTATAACTCGGCACAATCGGCAGGAGAGTTTCGCTTGAGCAGCGTCTGATAGCCCCGCCTCCCTTCCGTTACGTAAGCGAAACTGCGACCGTTGATTGCGTGAAGTGTCAACAGTTCCACACTTTATATTTTCTGTCGAAAAAAGCGCATCATCCGGGTACTTGCAGTGCACTTCTTTTTTGAGGATTTTTAAAGTGAACACACTACTCACACTATTTACGTAGAATAGTGCATAAGTGCGCAATTTGGGACGCACCTATACACAAATTATACTATCAAATCTGACGTTAACGAAGCATTTGTGAATACCGAAGGTCTGTTTTACGCGCAAATTACTCTGAATTTACTCATGGCCCATTGTGTGTAAATGTTTTTATAACTCAATTCAGAAGATAGTTAATACTGGATATTTTGAGCTGACTTTCTTGGAAATCGTGTATACTACACTGTAAAAATCTTTATGCTAAGCAGCCAAAAGAGCGCGAGGTCAGGACGTTCGAGAAAAGGAAATGGAGAACAAGCGTGGCATATTGAGCCAGATTTAGAAGTCGTGTTGTGTTATCCAGCCTTAAGCCAGACTATTTCTTTGAAACATTCCTGTCGATTTTTATCTGAACAAAAACAAATCGTTTTTGACCTTGTGTCCTGCCTTCATCTCATTCCTCCCACACAGCCGTTCTGGAGATGTCATTGAACCGCTGCTGAAGAGACAATGGTTTGTACGCTGTCAAGAAATGGCACAAAAAGCAGTTCAAGTGAGTAATTGTGTGAAGTAAACGTGTGGTTGATATTCACTCATAATAAGGCTCATAATTAATTTATATGTATATATAACTCCTAGTTACATGCTTATAACTCATCATTTAATCATAGATCTGTTAAAAACAGTCACATACTTTTACAGTAAACTGTTCGAATGGCATAATATTGGTTCTTGTTTTGTTGACTTAATAATTGGTCCAGAGCTGGCAGGTCACATTAACTGACCCTGTAGATACTCCCTAGACTAGAGCAACAGATGAAGTGTAATGGACATCATTGAGTTATCATGGGATAAAAACACTTCCTGCTGCTACTAGACAATAATAAAAAAGTATCAAACATTTAAGCTTTTCATTGGCTCATTAACTTTCATTATTCGTTATTAATGATTATGATAACTGAAGCATTGACTTGCTCATAATTATTTTGTTTAGGCAGTAGAAGATGGGGAGCTACAGATCATTCCTGAGTTTTATACAAAAATGTGGAGGAACTGGCTGTCTAACATCAGGTTAGTATTACTCCCACTACAAGAACACAAAGTGACATACAGTGTAACAGTGGTTGTGCATGGTTTGTTGAAGTGTATTTTTTTGGAGGATCTATTGACAGAAATATAATATGATAGACATAACTGTGTCTTTAAAGGTTTGTAAAGAACACACATAATGTAGCGACATGTTTTTATAACATTAGAATGGGCTATTTACACACACCACACTTGCATTGAATTTACCATGTTGTTTCTACAGTTGTTTCTAAACGGAGAAACTGCTCCACAGAACGCTTTATGTAAATACGTTTTCTCCTTCAGCATAGAAGTTATAACGACGTCTGTGTCAGCTACTGTTGTGCATCAAAGGGAGGGGTGGAGTGAGCCATTGGTTACAATTCGCAACCTCACCACTAGATGCCGCTAAATTTTGTACACTGAACCCCATTGCATACTCATTTATGTGATTGTGTTCCCTAGAAGGCTTGTTGTTGATAGGTTGATCACTTGGGGTGTAGCAATATGGCGATAAAATTAAATGTAAGAATGCTAATGATCACATTATTCTGTGGTTTCTATAGATGGTTTTATCGGATGCTTCCGGTCTATGTTTGGTTATTGGTATGGGTGTAGTGGCTAGTAATATTTATTTTAGTTTTATTTTATGTTAACATCAACTTATATTCATATTTTTTGTATATTAATTGTATTAAATTAAATTAAAACTACTCAACAGTTATTGATTCTTTGCGGAGGTCTACCCGAAGTTGACCATTGTCGCAAACCGTCCATTTCCCACAAAGCTCTTCTATCATGTCTGTCTGCTACTGACCAATCAGAATTGAATGTTTTATTATTTGGGTGATTCTTACGAAACCACTCAAACATTGCAGTAAAGATTTGGATTATAAAACATACAATTTGGTAAGACAAAAATCATCATAATAAAATTAATTGTGTTCTTTACCTTAGACAAACACAATTTTAACATAAGTATTCATTATTTATGTATTTTATCACTTTTTGTGCTAAAATTCTCATAACTGTAATGCTTCCTGGTTTGTAATTTAAACAGAGTAAAACTAAGATAGTGTAAAAAACACAATTGGATGTTTTACTTATGTTCTCAAATTTCAAACAAATTATTATAAGAATATTCATGTATAATAAAAATGAAGAAATAGTGGATGTATTCATATATTCGTACACAACTTTTTCCCCATCTCATTACAGATACAAGTAGTTTTCCACATTTTAAGAAATTCTCCATGCATAATATTCTTTTAAAATGTAATTCATTAATGTCTTATTATGCATGATTAATAAAAACTTGCTTAGGCATCATGGCTTCGCTTGTTTTTAGCAACACATGCTAAGAGATTGACAGTTTTGAATGGTAACAGTAATCAGGATCTTTAAGGCATTTTTTTTGAAAAAATCAAATAAAAATTGTGTTAAACTGTCAGTAAAAGCTGTCAAATTAATGCCTTCACACATGTCATATATTGTGTCAAATGAATATCAAGGGAATTTGCTGACACATGTGTTTTAAAGAAAATCATGTTTGACATCTTAAAACCAAGATTTTGTGAGAATCACCCCTTTATTTATTTGCTATTTAGCCTTGTAACAAGTGAAACTGTGTAAAGCCAGCCAGTCATCAACACAAAATCTAATGTCATGTAAAACTTTACCTTGCAGTGATTGGTGCATTTCTAGACAACTTTGGTGGGGTCATCAGATACCAGCCTATCGAGTGACACTACAAAACTCTGTTGACCCAGAAGAGGTGGAGCCTGCTATTATCAAAATTGTTATGATGTCTGTTAATATACTTGCTACAACATTGAGATGTGATGTGTAGGAGCTGTGGGTTTGGGGCCGAACTGCTGCAGAGGCTCGGGAACGTGCTGCTGTGAAGTTCGGAGTGAATCCGGATCACATCACGCTCACACAGGGTGACTATTAAGTTCACATTAAACACAGTTCTGTGACCACACTAGCTCTTTAATCTATATGTTGTTGTTGAAAGTCTATCCATCAGCAGGTGACTCCCCACGATGTGTCTCACCCAATAAAAAAACATTGAACTTTCTGTTTTAGACCCAGATGTGCTTGATACCTGGTTTTCTTCGGCTCTTTTTCCATTCGCCATGCTCGGCTGGCCCCAGCAGGTACTTCACTTCAAAGTCCATTCTCATGAAAGAAGCCAAACACCAAAGAACGTCTGTGTATTGATACTGTGTGTGAAGATGCTTTGATCTGACTCTATCTACAGAAAGAAGACCTGAAACAATTCTACCCCAACTCCATTCTGGAAACAGGAAGTGACCTCATCTTTTTCTGGGTGGCCAGGATGGTGATGCTGGGCAAGGAGTTGACTGGCCAGCTGCCCTTTAGACAGGTTGCGATGGCCTGTTGCTCAGCTCATAACGTTAAATGCCATATGTTAAGATCAGCAGGAATTTAATTTCTTATTCCCATATTGCAATGTGCTTCATGTACCGACGTCATCTAAAAATGTCAATGAGAAATGTTTCTGTTTGTTTTGCCATCTCTCTCTCTTTTTTCAAACAGGTGCTCTTTCACTCTTTGGTGAGAGATAAATATGGGCGGAAGATGAGTAAATCTTTAGGAAATGTCATTGATCCACTGGATGTTATTTCAGGCGTCTCTCTGGAGGTATGGCAACACGCACACACTTTTTGCCAAAGCAAGTCAGTTTTTTTTCCTGTGCTGATGGAGTCAAACTGATGAAGTTCCAGATTTTGTTTTAATCTGTTACTATGAAATGCTACTTTATATTGTTTTTGGTGACGGGAGATGTTCTCATTCTTGGAAGCATTTCATACAACTAAAAATTGTATGAGGCCCATTTATGGAGTATCAACAATTTTTGTTCTATCAACCAAGAAAATTAACAGTAAATTTGCAAAAAATATCAACATTTCAATCACTTTAAATAAGGTCTGTGGTATAAATATATATACCTTATATATATTTTTGCGTTCTATTCCATTACATATAAAACATATGTAAGAGCGTCTTTACAATAACTTATCACATATTTCAAAACCACAATACTAATTTCTAGCTAGATATGCAATCAGAAGTTGTTGAGAGTGAAAAATAAACTTGCATTTATACAAAAGTATGCTCCAACGGTCGTTTCGGCCACCATTTTAGTTTTTCGAGCTTGAGCTTTCTCGACCAATTACATTCCTTGCATGTTGTTATGGAAACGACAGGTCTCTGTCATTGGTTAGCTGTGAGAAAGTAGCTTTACATGGGCAATTTTTTTTTTCAGAAAAGTTGATTTTTTTTTCAACCTCAAAATATGCTCTGAGCAGGAAGTTTTTTGAAAACACTGTTTTCTCCATAGTATTATAATGTAAACAGACGCTAGCAGCCTCAAAAAGAAGTCAAGTCTGAAAACAGCCTTTGTCTTAAAAATGGCGATCGCAAACATGTTGCTTAAAGACACTTCTTCCTTTGGCGAGGACATTAGATGTTATCGCACATATAAAGCTCACAAATAATTCAACGTGGGCAAAAATCTCTAAAACGTAGATGCGTATTCGATCACGGAGTAATTACCATGGAACACATTTTTATAAAGTTTGAAAGAGTTGGTTGATATAATCGAGCGACCATATACCGATAGTCCGTTTAAAGCATCGTGCTAGCTTTTTACTTAGGGTGACCATATGAGCCATTTCTAATAATAAAACTCGATTACGTATGCAGTCGACAAATGCGACTCCCGAAAGACGCATCCGAATCCTGGCAAGGTGTCTGGGAGAAATGGCTCATATGGTCACCCTATTTGTACTTCTGTTAATTGTATTTAGGCTTTAAAAATAGCAAATGTTGTTTATTTGTAAATATCTTCTTGATAGACAAAGCGTGTAAACATCATAAACCATAATAAGATTATTTTTTGTGGTCTTCCAAAAGTCTTCCAAAAGATTGGCTTTTGGTCGAGGAAACCTCTGCAGGGCTAACTTCCATCCTGTGTGATTTTCCTGTGTGAAACACAAAATAAATGATATTTGAAGAATGTTTGTAACCAAAAAACATTGACTTCCATTGTATGGCCACAAAACCATACAAGGGAGACATTTCTCAAAATATCTTCTTTAGTGTTCCATAGAAAATAATGTCATATACAGGTTTTGAAAGTCAATAAATAATGACAGAATTTTTATTTTTGGGTGAACTATGACTTTACAATTGGACACAAAAATATAGCCGGTCTAGCAGATATGGATTCAAAAAAGCCCCACAAAACACCAAGTTAGTATTTGACTCAATTATAATTCTGTCAAATTTCCCAATGGCTGTCGGTGAATTGTTACTTATGAAAAACTGTTTTGTTTCGAACCGTTTTGACGAAATATTTTTTGCTTACATTTGTGTTGTTAAAGCTGCAATCTGTAACTTTTTAAACATTTTAAAGATCCGATTTTAAAACCGCCCCTTACCACGATTCACAAGGGTATGCTTCTAAAAGTGATTTTTAATTTGAACTGTTTTTCGTGGAACATGTCAGTTTGTCGATGCACATTAAATTTGTAAAATAACCTGCGATGTTATGTTTAAATCAGAGATGGCGATAGAGAGCCAAAAGTTCTGGACTGCGATTTAATAAATAAACAAAATAAATAACATAACAAAAGTTAAATTAACATAGGAAAATAAGGAAGATATAAATCCCTCAGAGCAGAACATCTCGCCACTAACTTCAACTATCAAACTCATTTTAAAAGCACAGTTAATTCCATCATCAAATCTGATACCGCGGTTAACATTTGAAACATCTATTTTAGTCATACTTGTGCCCTTATCGTCATGACAACTTTATCCTTCTGTCAGTAACATCGCTGTCTGTTCTCTGCAGAGACTTCAAAAGAAAATCAAAGAAGGAAACTTAGATCCGAGAGAGAGCATGGTTGCCATGGAAGCGCAGGTCAGTACTGTTCTACCGATTTTAGCAGTCGTACCCGACAGAGCAAGGTTACCTCATTCCCAAGGTGTCCTTTCTACAGGAGAAAGATTTCCCTAAAGGTATTCCAGAGTGTGGGACGGACGCTTTGAGGTTTGCTCTCTGCTCTTACAAAGCCCAGGGTGAGTCACCCTCATTACAAACCTCTGTCATCAAACGTTACCCTCAGACATCTTCATTCACTCATTGACATTTTGTTCAAATCTCAGGAGACGACATCAGCCTGTCCGTGTCCCACGTGTTGAGCTGTAGACACTTCTGTAATAAGATGTGGCAGGCGGTACGCTTCACCCTTGCTGTGTTGCAAGAGGCGAGTTCACCTGCATCATTAGCAGAGGTACGGCACACGCAAACATCTCTTCATTAAATCAATCTCAGACTGAAGTTCCCCACGGCGAGGAATGACAACCCATCTGCATGTTGCCATTGTAATTTAATGGTCTTCCTCCTCCGTTCTGTTTCTGTATTCGGCTGTAAATTTAGTGCATACTTTATCATGTTCTTTGTTCTCCACCTGCACCGTTCCTCCTTTTCAGTTCCTTTAGTTGCTTTAATGAGACGCAAAGCTATGAAGGGAAACACACAGTGTCAAATCTATCACAGTTATATATAAATGACAGAAAATCTATTAGAAAGACTGATGCTACAGGTATTTACCGGCCCACCTTCCTGTTCCTCATTATTTGTATATAATGATTGAATGGTGGTTGGTGTTTGGAGTTTATTGCTGTCAGACTTTAACCACATCCACCAGGCCAGAAGTCTACTGACATGCTGTGAAGGTACTTTCACACTGAGAACAATAACTATAAACATAACTACATGAGCATTCACATTAGTTGATGATAACATTTTTTTTTTAAGTTTGCACGTTGTAGTTTCACATTTTGAATGCACTTTTTCAATAGAATACATTTTGGTTGGCTGTCAATGTTTTATTCTTCATCGACTGAAGGAACCCAACAACTCACTGTAAAAATCCTGTAAGAACATTTTCATGCAAAATGCCATGTTTTTCTTATAAAGTTGCAGTCTTTTCCTGTAATTAGTTTTTTTTTTTTACCATAAAAACCAGTGAAATACTGTCAAAATACGTTTTTTTTGGGGGGGGGGGTTTCATATAAAAAAACATGTTTTTCTTGAAAATGTGCAGTTTTTTTACTGTGATATGAATGTTTTTTTTATTGTTTTTCAATAATGTGTACAAAACTTAATTTTCTTTCTTTATACGTGAAAACAATTACAGTAAAATTACAGTTTTTTTACAGTGTATTGTTGCTCTGTATTGTTATTGTTTTATACGGTGTCTACACTGGATGTGGCCAGAGTGACTGGACACGACCAAAGGCATTAGTAACGCATTAATAAATTTATAAATCCACACTAGATGCAGCGCGACACAACACACCCGTTAGAACAAACCTTGTGTCATGTCGCGTCATGCCGGTGGCGTCCGGTGTAGAAACTGTGTTAATGTAGTTGTGGTGAGGACAATGGTGTGCTATTCTTGTAATTTTTGGAAAACTTCATAGTTCAGTTCCAGTCAAATTGACCAGCCATTGAGTTTGAATAGCCTAAAAAAGATTAACAAAGCCATAACAAGATCTTCTTTTAAAGATAGAATAAATAATATTTTGATAGAATAAAAAATGACACGTAACTCTCTTTCATCCTCATCCTCTATCTTTTTTCACCAAAAGTGCATTTGCTATATCTTAATGCAAAAGAACCAGAGCGCCTTTATTTGTGCGTTGGAATAGGTGATTTACGCAGATTTGATAGGGTGTATTTAAAATGTCATGATGGGACGCGAGTATTTGCACAAAATCTGCAGAGGTTTTGCTTACATGCACTTCCCCAGCAAAATGTTTAAACATAATTCATGAAACATTAGTAACCTGCCAAATTGGGTAGTGCACATTTGAGTGCGCATTTTGTTTTTCAAATATTTTTTCGTAAATTATGCGAAAATGGTGTACAATCAATATTCTCATTTGCTATGAAATCATGGCTCATTTGACCATTAATATTTATTATGCACACAGTACCTGTGAAACTTTTCAACACACTTACACATTCTTTATCTGCTTGTTAAGTATGACATCACGCACCACCGCTTCCAGGCCCAAACGCTCTATCATTAAATGCTCTCAAAAAATCAGATAGCCACTAATATTAAAGTGTACTTCAGTTCCTTTTTCTGTGTTTTTATACCTCTCTCTTGCCCATGTGTTTTACTCTCAGACACATCCGGTCTCCAGCATGGACAGGTGGATATGTTCAAGACTGTACAGCACAGTTCGGCAGTGTGAAGAGGCTTTTGAGAGCTACCAGCTTCACACCATTACCTCTGCACTGCATTCCTTCTGGGTCCACAGTCTCTGTGATGTCTACCTGGTAAGTTTGATAATGTCAATGACAATAAGTATACATCCTCCTAAAGACATTGTTTCCTCTTTAAACTGTGTTGTTACTATCTCTTTCATATTCAGGAGAGCATCAAGCCCGTGCTAAAACAAGAACCCTCGGACAGCAATGAGCAGAAGGAGAGAGAGAGACAGGTGGCCATGTCTGTGTTGTATCACAGTGTGTCTATTTCTCTGTGTCTCCTCTCGCCCTTCATGCCTTTCCTCACAGAGGAGCTGTGGCAGAGACTCTTGCCTTACAGCGCCGACTCCATCAAAAACCCCACCAGCCTGTGCGTGCAGCCCTATCCAAAGTCCTCACAGTTGGTGAGACATCAAAGATATTCATATTAACAAGATGCATCACTACTATTGAATTGAACAGGGAGGAACGCAACGCTCAAAATGGCCGCCCTAGCGGAGCTTTGCGCATGCGTAGTATCTAAATCAACATCAGAAAAAATGTTTTAAGCCCACTTTGATCATAGGAAACAACGTAATTGTAGAGGTTACATCATTTTTAAATGTTTTTTATATGTTATATATTTGGATCTTAACCGGCGATAGTAAAAATATCAGTATTCCTATTCCGCGTTCTGTTTGAATTATGTAATAACTGCACGGAGGTGCATTGCAAAGATGGCTGCCGAGTGGCACGATTCAACTAAACGGACTTTGAAGACTTTCAGAAACAACATCCGGCTCTTGTAATTACTAAATAAACCCTCTTCATTCAAGATTTTATTTGAGAAATTCCATTACAGCTTTGGCTCATTTTAGTGTTTTTTATCACTCTTCCACATTAAAATGGTACTGTAATACACTTTTGGGTTTTAAGCACGTTGTTGCTTTTGTGATATTGCTTTATTATGATCATTAGAGATGGATATTTCTTTCATTTTCTTTTTTAACACAGGAGCACTGGTATTTTCCTGAGGAGGAAGCAGATTTCTCTTTGGCTCAGGAAGTGGTCAGAGTGGCGAGGTTACTGAGGGCCCAGTGCCAGATGACGAAAGAAAAACCTGACTGTGAGAAACAAAGTTGTTGTTGACTTGGCACGAAAAGAAAAATAGAAAAAAAAACAGAATCTTGATGACAGAGTCTTCCAGTACAAAAAATACAACAACAGGATACATTTCACTGCTTTCATTCTGAAACCTCGTATCTACATATATTGTGATTTTAATTTTTGGCATATGTTATTATTACTTTGTTTTTTTTGGTTTACTAAATATCTGACCAACAAAAAGTATTAAAAGTGCTTGTCAACTTTGAAAAAACAGTATTTAAAAAGAACATTGTATTTTCCATCTGCATGGAAATTTTGACATAAAGGTTTCAGAAGGACAGTGATGATATATTAATAAAAGATTGTGAATAAATATATAGAAGTACACCGAACATAAGTAATTACATATAACTACCCCTTAAGCCTGGAATAGACTACTCTACATTTAAAGCCATTGCACATTGAGTCCAAAATTTGTGTCCAAAATTTCTGCAAGTTAAAATTAAATACGACCTCACATTGTAAGAAATCACATTTACACACTGCCTCCGATATTTCGACTGGATTTTCTGCATTTTTCGCATCTGTAGCAAACATCTTAAGAGCCGTTTTGACATTTCAAAGACACTGTATGAGCTCCAAAATATGGAAAAAAATGATTTCTGACTCTATGTGCGAAGACCTTTACTCCACAATTTGCGGTCAGGATGAAGTCTAGATTTTGGTCAGAGTTGACAGAATTCACAGAAAATTCCATGGTGTATGATGGGAACTGACATAGACTATAGACTACGAAAATAGAAGTCACCAAAACTAGGGATAACTATAACACAAATGTATTTATAGGAGTTATGTTTGATAACTAGAGACTCATTCACACTTTGCATACAGCTTGCCATTTTATTAAGCAGCTTCATGAGGTTTTTCAATATTATACAGTTGATAGCTATTATTAGCTGCTTTCTCTTTATTATAATTCGGTCCAAGTCATTCATTTCATTTTTATTTGTAGCATTTTACCCTCTGTTGTATTTTTAGGATACATCTTCCATCGTGTGACATTTAGATCTGTCTTCTAGTGTGGGCAGTGTGTGCACCTGATCAAGCTCAGACCCTTCTGCACTTCAGATCTGCTATCTGCACCCTGGGTCGCATCTCAAAGCTGCGTCTGCACTGTCCAGATGGAGGTTTCACGGACTCACCTCCACCCAAGGGCAGTGTAGGGGTGGTGGATCATTCCATTCGCTTGTATCTCAGTGTTCAGGTAAAGCAGGGTTTTTCATGTAAAGAAGTACTTCTCTTGATGTGTTTGTGTATAAAGAATATACTGTATACAGCCGTGAATTATTAAAAAAAACACTCCAGTTTTGACTTTTATCAGCATTTCTTCATGTATTTTGGCGATTCAAGTCTAGTGTCCGTTGAATTTTAGTGTGATAGACTAAGAGAAGGCATAACATTTGGCTTATTCCATTTGACAGTTTATTCGTATTTAAACAGATCGTAAAGTACATATAACAATATTTGTATTGTGTTATTTAAACATGAATATGAACTTGTTTTTGCAGTATTCAAGATCTCCAAACATTACGTTTTTATTTTATTTTAAGTTTCTTCCCAAAAATGCTAATAAAAAAATATTCTAATTGTAATCTGAGAAAAATAGTGTCATTAGTTTACAGAATCAAACAAAAATGATAATTTTACTTATAAATGTATATTCAGAAAAATTGAAAATAATTTGGGGGTGTTTTGTATTCACTTTTTCTGCATCTTTCTCTCCTTCCTTCAGACTGGTATTAATGCTGACAAACAGCGAGCAGTCCTCTGTCAGCGCAGAGAAAAGCTGGCCAACAAACTCAAGCAAGCCATCTCTCGCACACTTATGCCCAACTACACAGAGAAAGTTCCTGATCATGTCAGGCAAGAGATGGAAAATAAGGTACGTATTTTGTTTATACTTACATATAGTGTATACCAATGGTTCTCAATAGAGGGGCCTTGGCCCACAAGGGGGCCCCAGCTACCTTCCAAGAATGCCTCAGGATTATTTAAAATGAGCATTGAAATGGATTTTAAAACAGATAAAAACAAGATATTTCTTATTATTTGTCCATTTTTATATTGTATAAACACTTTTGCAGTTAATATCAAGCTCTAATATATTTTATTGGGTAGAATGTTTTTGTTTTTGTTAGCGGGGGGGCTTTAAATATTATTGAATACAGTAGGGGGCCTTGGAGTTAAAAAGGTTGAGAAGCTCTGTTGTATACAACATGGATTAATCCCATGGACACTAAAAAAATAAAAAATTATGTACAAACAAAAAGCCTGTTTTTATACATTGACATCTTCTTATTACATTGAAGTACAAAAAAATAAAGCTTTTAAGTTTATATCTAAAATTTAGAATTTTTATGCAAAAAAGTTATAATGTTAACCTTTTTTTTTTTAAATGTCACCTCACATTTTACAATGAGATTCTCCCACCTATGCAAAGGAATCTGAATACCAATGTCAAACACTATCTAGTCTCCCGGCTTTCTAGTTGGCCTCGTTGCACATTTTTCCATACTCCATAGTAATTTTATTTCAA